>NC_081431.1:86229191-86309191 GCF_949786415.1 Peromyscus eremicus | reverse complement strand
AATCCTGAGGGATGCTTGAGCGTATTGTGTTAAATGACATAGGCAAAAATACCACACAAGCCCAAGTGCAGGAGGCTCTTAGAGAATCATAAAAACAGAGCGGGGATGCTTTGGGCTTGTGGTGGCAAGAGGGCATAGTTGTCTGACAAGTACCAACTTCCTGTTCAGAATGATAGGAAAGCTCTAGAAATGAACAATAGTGGTGGCTATATTAAAAAATTTAGTGCCCCTGCACCACAAGCTTGGACATTCAGGGAGAGGCCAGCAAGGTGTTTCATCAGGTAAAGTTTGATCCCAGGACTCACCTGGGAGAGGGAGAAAACCAACTCAACAAGCGGTCCTCTGTCCTCCATACACATTATGGCATACATACCACACCCCACAAAAATAATAAAAGATGTGAGACATTAATAAAAAGGGAGACAGAATAGATGACAGCATATTTTGGGCCAGTGAGATGACTCAGTGGATAAAGGCATTTGCCACCAAGCATGATGACCTGAGTCTGATACTCAGGATACATACGATGGCAAGAGAAAATAGACTCCTGTAAGCTGTCCTCTGACCTCCAAACTGGAGCCACGCACACACACACACACACACACACACACACACACACACACACACACACACACAACATAAATATAATAACACTTTACTGGGAAGAAATGTGGTACACTCCAAATACATTTTTACTGCAGGAAGGAAGAGAGGGAGGAAAGGAGAGAAGAGGGGAGAGCCCCTTAGGTTGACCTCTGTGGCTCACACAAGCTTCTCCACTCTGGCTCTTTTTTAGCTGTTTTCCTCATCTTCCTTCCAATCCTACTTTCCATTTCTTGATTGTGAGCAGTAATGAACTACTCCAAGACCAGGAAAAGGACGGCTGAGATTCAACTCCCAAGTTTGCCATTTGCTAGGTGGGTGGTCTGAAGTCCTCAGTTTCCCCATCTAGAGGGGTAGGTAACTGCAGCTTGCCCCTAACCAGGTGGTTGAGAAGACAGAAGAGAGTCTACCTCAGTGTATAGTGCTGTGCCTAAGGACATAAGGACATGTCCTGTGCCATACAGATACCTACACTGTTAGCCTGAAGGCTGCCTCAGAGGGAGGCTCTGCTGCTGGCTACCAGCCTTGCTGAGCACTTAGAATTCTCCTGCATGGTTCTAAGAGAAGCACACCTCTTCTAGAATATTCTAAGCCCCAGCTTCTTAAATTGTGGGCTATGACTCCCATGTGATATGATGTAACTCAATGTGAAGTTACAAAAAAAAAAAAAATGGTAACAGTAAAAGGTTTCTGAATCTACAATGTCCAAACATTATTTCAAAGTCACTGTGCAGTAAACCTTCTGTGGGATGTCTTTCTGTATGCTGTGAATATGTGTGGCTCCCATTGGATAATAAGTAAAGCTGTTTTGGCCTATGACAAGAAAGCTTACAGCCAGGTGGGAAATCCAAGCAGAGATACAGAGAGAAGAAGGTCGGAATCAGGACACGAGCCTGCCTCCGAAGAAGCAGCAAGATATCAGCAGATCAGTAATGCCACGGCCACGTGGCAACATATGGATTTATAGAAATGGATAGTTTAAGATGAAAGAGCTAGCTGGCCAGAAGCTGAAGCCAGAGGCCACACAGTTTGTAATTATTTTACAAGAGGCTGTGGGACCGCGAGTGGGAGAGATTCGTCAGGACTGCTGGGCAGGGCAGGACTGGAGAAATTTCTGTTCACACAAACCTGAGTGTTCCTGGCAGCCCTCACCTGTGTTGCCTCAAGAGATTTCGCTGCAGCCTCGGTTCTGAACACAACACACACTTTGCACTTCACAGGCTGCCACTCTGCACAACAAGGAATGTCGTCCAAAGTTGGCCCCGATTTGAGATGATTACACACTATGAATTGCAGTGTTTTGCTTTCACACAAAGCTTCTACTCTTATAGTGATATCATGGCTTAAAACAAGCCAGCAAGTAAACAGCAACAACAACAAAAAACAACCCAGAAACTGCTAATACTTCCTTCTGTCAGCCCTTGGCATGTAAGAATCAAATTAGAATATCTTTAGATTGCATTGTGTTAGCATTTTTTATTTCAAAAATTGATGTTTGAGTTGCTTTGTTTGAAAAAATTATCACATCAATTGTGGCACACTCTTTTAATCACAGCACTTGGGAGGCAGAGGCAGGCAGATCTCTGAGTTTAAGGCCAGCTTGATCTCCAGAGCTAATTCCAGGACAGCCAGGCTACACAGAGAAGCCCTGTCTCAAAAATAAAACAAAAACAAAAACAAATCATTATATGAAATTTGGCTTTGGGTTAGGACAGAATTTTCAACAATTTCTGAAATGGATTTAAACATACTTTTGCCATTTTCTAGCATATGTTTTTATGTAAAATGGTATTCCAAGTATTGATGATTATAAAATCAATTATCTATCAACTCTGAAATATATAAATATTATATAATCTATAATATTTGATATTCAGCCAAGATTTTATTCCTTA
Source organism: Peromyscus eremicus (assembly GCF_949786415.1). Classification (NCBI taxonomy): domain Eukaryota; kingdom Metazoa; phylum Chordata; class Mammalia; order Rodentia; family Cricetidae; genus Peromyscus; species Peromyscus eremicus. Next base: position 86,306,693 of record NC_081431.1, on the reverse strand, counting down.
TTTAAAAACCAAATAGCATATCCATCTCATTATGAAAACTTAATTTCATCTTTAATAAATGGAAAGATTATATGTATACCAAAGGAGTGTCTTAAAATAAATTTCTTTATGATTGACTATCAGAAAATGTCTGAGTTGTTTATTTTATATATCTAAAATACCTGGTCTCATTTAAGAAATTCTTAGGAAAAAAGGGGGATCATGAGCAGTAACAGTTTGAATGGTCTTGCTCTATGCCTCCTAGACGTGCTCATATACAGCATTCTTTTCTTCCTGATGTCAAAGGCACCTGCGTTTCCATAGGACATGGACTGCAACATTGTCTGCGTAGGAGGCAGCAGAAACAAAGAGGTAACTGTCACCCAGTTTGGGTGCTGAGAAATTTGGGGCGATTGTGATGATGGATGAGTGGATGGTTGAGATGTAAGAGTAGAAGGACAGTAAAAAAGAAAGGAAGAAGTGTGGGGTGGAGAGAGGGGAAAGCAGTGTGGGTCAGACTAGTTAGGGGGATGGATGGTAATCCTAACACATGGTTGAGGTGCCTCCTGGCTACCCTCTGGAATGTGATGGAACAACAGATAGTAAAAAAGGGATAGGCTGTTCCGCGGAGCAAGTGGATAAAGCTGAGACTGATGTTAAACTGACAAGATTGATAGGTGGAAGCCTGTTTAGGGATAGAGTGGTTCCTGACATAATTCCATCCTAACACAGAGAGGCTTGCCATTGTTTCTTATAGCAGCCTTATTAACAGCCACGGAGACAGCCGCAGGGCTTTCCTAGAGGTCCGTCCTCTGAATGAGAGGAAACCAGAGTGAGGAGAAGCAAGGTTGGTGTCTTTTCTGCAAATAATGAATGTCCAAGCTGTTAGAGACCTAACAAAGTATCACACACTGCAAGTAAAACTGTAGACCATAAAAATGAACAAAAGAAGAAAATGAATAGGCTCCTTATCTGTGGGACTGGACAGGTCACCCACTGTGGCTACAACCCAGGCTAAATTGCAGTGTGTGAGGCCATCTACCCTACATTTTTCCTGTCATTCTGAAAGCTTTTTATTCCGGAGTGGCAAAGGTGTGATTCTAATTCTGTCCCTCTCTTGTTCTTTTTATAGTGCTTGAGTCTTGGCAAATACCAGGAAGAGAAAAGCATGCCCCCCTTTTCGGTATTTTATCAGCAACAAGTCCAAGGACCTGATTTCCTGCTTCTCTAACTTCTCACCTGCTGCATCCAGCTCCAGGTGATCTCTGGGTTTTGCAGAGTATAGCTACTTGCTGGACTGCCTGCCGGGCAGTGAGCATGCCCTGGCGTTGACAGATGGGGGACTCCACCACAACACCTCCTGATATTTGTCATAGAGCTGAGGCCAGGGGCCCTAGACAGAAAATGCTCATAAGCAACAGAAAATCACTGTTTACCTATGAGTAAGACAGCCATCAGTTTGCAGGGGGTGTTTTGTTTACCTGTGAAAGGCCACTCTCCTGAGGAGGGAACTGAAGGGTGCTGTAGATACCGCACCGCCTGCACACGTATCCCTGGCCCCCATTTAGTGCTGGCTGGCTTCATTGCCAACAGCTGGTGACTTGTTTCTTGTTCTGAGAACCTTTTGTTGCTCTGGGGCTCCTTTGCCACCTGTACATCTGGCCAAAGTGCCAGGAAACAGAAGTCCTGGGAGCAGTCTCCACCCATGATTGACAGGAGTTGGTGTCTACACACCTCAGCTTCCAGTTCTTTGGGGACAGGTATGGCGTGCTCTTCAGCTGCTGGCACATTGGCTGCCTTCTCTTCCTGAAATTACTTCCCCATACTCTCAGCATCTCCTGGGTTCATCTCTGGAATCACTGCATCTGGAACCTCTAACTCAGAGGGAGGGACCCCAAGGATAGGTGTCTGCATCCAATAGAGGGACACCCTTGGGAAGGTGGGAAGTCCTGGGGGCGGGAACAATGAACTCGCCTGAGGCTTGCACTTTATTCACAGTTTGGGGGCCCTTTGGAGGGTGAGTGATAGGGACCCCAGCCAGTCAGGTTCAGGGTAGAGATTAGTGAGGTGGCTAGACGTGGTCCAACAGCATCCTCTCACCGGGGCGTCATCTTATACGGTAAGAATTGGAGATGAAAAGTAATGCAGATGGCAGAGGTTACCTGTATCTCACTCACCTTTTAAATTCTGCCTGGTTTTGTTTTCTTCAATGTATTTAGGGGTGTGGTTTTTGGTTTTGTTTTAGGGAAGGCCTGCTAAGAGTGAATTTTTATTTGATTGAAGATTTCATTTTATTTTACTTGTTTTTCCTCCTTTGAGACAGGGTTTCTCTGTATAGCTCTAGCTATCCTGGAACTCTCTACGTACACCAAGCTGGCCTTGAATATATTTTACTTTTGGATGATAGTTTATCTTAATTGAAAACATTCATTTAATTTAAAAAGTGTGTGTTGTGGGTAGGATGCAGGTGCAGTGTGCACACACACACAAGGACAACAGAGAACAGCTTGAGAGAATCAGGTCTCGCCATCACTCGGGTCCCGGGGACTTAACTCTGGTGTCAGGTTTGGCGACCCATACCTGCTGAGCCATCTCCCCGCCCCCTGCTAGGTTTTGAAGTCTACAGTGGTGTTATTTGGTTGGTTTGTGATTCATCTTCTGACTAATTTTGTTAGAGTGAGAATCCACTGTCCCACTAGCACAAATCCCCTCTCCCCCTCTCTAGTCTAGATACGCACCCCAGGAGACGCAGATTCATGTTGCGTCTAGGTATGACATTGTCTTTATTTCAGGAGTCCCTGAAGCTTGGATCTGAGGAACCATATACTCTGTTAATCCTAACCATTATCTTTGAGGCGTGACCCTGTTTCTGTCCACTCTCTTGAGTTCCTATTAGGGTCTGATGGTCTTACTCTATCTCCCATGTGTTACAGGCGCCCTCTGGGTCCTGTCTTCCAACCATTGTTCAGCTGTGTCTAAACAACAGCTCAGCCACCACCCCAAAGCAGTTCAAATATCCCTACGCTTCATTTCTAGTAGTTCTATTTTGTTTTTCTTCAAGCACAAGTCATACTTACCCTCACTTGTTACACTTTTATGGTTTTTAGTTTGAACATGTGTGACTTCTCATCTGGGTGTTTTTCTCTCTGAAAATCACAGCATTGGATGTGGGTGCTGACTTGCGCTCACAATGGGATGCACTCTCTAATGTTTGCTGATGTTGTTATTTTAAGCTGTGTTCCACAGGAATGCTCTTGTTTTGTTCTGTCTTGTTTTCTGTAGGAATCCAAGACATCGTGGCTCACAGAAGTGCGTAATCATTTAAGTTTTGTTGTTGCCAGATGCCGGGAGATAGTCAAGGCAACTGAAACAGTCACTGCCTCTGAGCAGTTCCTCTGATCCCTTCCAGTGGGCGGAGCCTTGGTACCATCCCTCTGCCTGACATTGCCTCACACCCTTTCTGAGACACCTCAGACCCCACTGCTCCGAAGCTTCTCAGTCATCTTTCCTTGATGGATCTTTGAAGTTCTTAGTATTCCTCAGGTGGAGCTCAGAGTCCATAAATATTCATTGGAGAAATAAACCAGGAGAAATCTGTTCTGTAACATCATTTTTTGATTGTCATCTTTCATCTTTCTCCCATAGGGTTTGGGGGAGTGTGTGGCCTCGGTTAATCCAGGGCACAGCCTGAACTTGTCAAATGCTTCTCTGATAAGATGTTAAGAGGCTGTGCCAGCGGGGAGCGGCCAGCACAGGTAAATGACAATGCGTTTCCACTGCACCTGGCAGCTAGGTGGTTATGGCATTACCATCTCTCTCCATTCTGTGAGCCAGGAATGATCCAGTGGAACAGATTTATCACATAGCAACAATTTCAAAGGTTTCTGAAGCCACAGCATGGCTGTGTCTGAGGCTGGTTTCCTTGGGCACACCGTGGATTTAGGATCCTCCAAAATCATGACAACAAACAAGTGGAGCTGTCGAGTTCAAACGCCTCCTGCCTGCTTGCTCCTGCCATTCCTCATCTCAGCCACACACTCTCTGAGGAAAGTGACCACAACACACACGCATTTACACACTCCTGTGGCCACACTGGAAGCGCAAACCAGTAGGTTTGAATTAAATTTTAACACACTGAGTTTCAAGTTCAAAACAAAGTTACACCCAAGTGTGATGGTGCACATATGAAATCCCAGCACGTGACAGGTGGCGGGAAGAGCATCAGGAGCTCAAGGTCATTTTCAGCCACACAGCCCGTTCTGGGTTACATGGGACCCTGTCTGGAAAAACCACCAAAGCAGAGTTACCCTTGAGGCTCAGAATTTCCGGTGTAAATATAAGCTCCCTTAAAAGACTAGATTTGTTTTTTATTTTGGCAAGGCTACTTTTGTTTTTGTTTTTTTTTTTTTCCTTTAACTTTTATTTATTTTGCACAGAATAAACCGGTTTGCTCTGGGTTTCTTGGTTCCAAACAGCTATCGCCCGCTGCCCCCTAGTGGCTCTGTGACAAATTGTAAGACCCTGTTCCTGGATTCAAAGACAACTTTCTTCATTTCTCTTATTTTGCTCCTTGTTTTTACTGTTGCTCGTGACAAAAGACTTTCTTAAACGTACACAGACTGTGACAAAATGAAATTAATTCTGAGCATTATTTTTTTCTGGAAAGTAGCCAGGAGAACCTCTTAAAGAGTTAAGCTGAGTTTAGAATTTGATCACGCAGGATTTGGAACATGAGATCTTCTCAGCCCCAATTTCCAGGGCCATTTTCATCAAGGCAAATAACTTCTGAGTCACTGATCAACATCCTGGGAGCCCTTGTCCTGATCCCACCAGCGCAATCTGAGCCTGTCTTCACCTGGCTCACACACCCTGGCAGCCCTGCCCTCCAGTGCTTTGCTGGGAGCTACACACTGGGTCTAGGAATAGGTGGGCAGGAAAGGGTACATAGTCATTCCTGAAGGCGGAAGAAGGGACCCATGCCCTGACCTCAAAGGCCCAGAGGGACTGGTCAGGTGGACTGTGTTTCCCTACCCACCGGGTACACTTGTCTCGTGGTAGAAAACCCCAGCGCTCAGTGTCAGTCTCCTGTCCCTCACCTTCCAAGCACTCTCTTTCTCCTATTCCTCACCCCCACAAGGTCCCCATGTATTTGCTTCTCACCACCTGTCACTAAGGAAAGTCTACAGTGTGGGATCCAACTCACGTGAGGTAGGCTAGCTTGCAGTCTGTAAGAACAGAAAGTATAGCTAGGGTTGCCGCACTTGTGGAGGGCCGTGGGGGCAGGCTCCCTGGTGGAGTGCGTTCTATCTGGAAACACAAACTCGTTCTGGAGAGGAACAGGAGTGGGCTGCAAACAGTGGAATTCTGAGGAAAAAAGACTTGTTATAGAGTTGTTTATACTATGATGGAGTAAGGGCATTCAAAACAAACAGACTGATGACAAGTCCAGACAGCTCTATGTAGGGTCACCTGATTACTCTGGGTGACACTACAGGACAATAAGGAAAGACTGGTCAGTTTAGAAGATGATGTTGGATCAACAGAGTAACCTTGTGAGAGAATAATGCGCGTTGACACCTAATTCTCACATATTCAGAAACTGATTTCAGGTTAGGTTTTAACAGACAAGTACTAGGAGTACTATCCTGGTGTCAACTTGACACAAACTAGAGTTATCTGGAAACCTCAGTTGAGAAAATGCCTCCATCAGACTGTTTGTCATACATTTTCTTAATTAATGACAGCTGTTGGAGGACCCAGCCCACAGTGGGGGTGCGGGTGGCCCTGAGTTGTATGGCACCGTAGGCACAGGAAGCCATGAGGAACAAGCTAGTAAACGGTGTCCCTCCACGCCCTCTTTTTCAGTTCTACTTCCGAGTTCCTGCCTTGAGTTCTTGCCCTGCCTTTCCTCAGTGGTGGGATGAGACCTGAGAATTGTAAGCTGAAATAAACTCCTTTCTCCCCAAGCTGCCTTTGGTTCTGATGTTTTATCACAGCAGTAGACACCTTAACACAGCTGGGGATATAGCTCAGTGGCAGAGTGCTGACCTACCACACAGGAAGCCCTGGGCTCGGGCCTTAGCATGCATAAACCTGGTATGGTTGTGCATGCCTACAATGCCGGCCCTCAGGAAGTGGGAGCAGGAGAATGAGGAGTTAAAGCCACCATGGGCTACATGAGATCTTGTATCAAAAAGAGAAAGAGAGAGAGACAGACACACACACACACACACACACATACACACACACAGAAAGAGAGAGAGAGACAGAGACAGAGAGAAAAAGAGACAGAGAGAGTTGTGCAGAAGAGAACACAACCTAGGCAAAGAGAATGGCAAATGAGACCTAATAGAAATTAAGATATTTGTCCATCAAAAGATCATATTAAGAAGGTGAAAGGGCAAGCCAGCAGAGGAGACAAAATATGTACAATAAATTCAGCCACCTCTACTGGAAATGTCCTAGGGACACCCTACCCACTAGAAAAACAGGCAAAAGACTTGAACAGGAACTTCTAAGCATACACACCTAATGAAGGAAGTCTGGGGAATGTGTCACCTTTTATTAATAGGCAAAATCAGTGCACAATAATTAATTATGAGACTGAATGAAGAATCTGGGCCGTGCGTCACCAGCTGCTCTGCTGTTCCTGCTGGAAGTCCAGATCTCCTCTACTGCCACTGCCGAAGCTTCCTCATTCCCAAGGCAGATGGGAACCTCACTAAGCCGTGCTTTCTCCAGTGGCTCGCTGCCAGCTCCTCCACCTCCCAAGAAGCCCATGCATCTCTTGCCTCCCCCATTTTATTCAAGTCACGTACCCAAATAAAGACTTCACCCTTTGGGCCAAGCTACAATTGGCTAGCAGACCATCAGAATTCCTACAATCTTTCCCCCTTTTTGTCTAATTAGGAAGGAATGTTCTAATCCTAACATAATAAAACTATATACAATAAGAATTATTATCAAGTATTGTCCAGAAGAAAGAAAAAGTAATAACCTGAACAAAAATGAAACTACACATAACAAGAACAATTATCAAGTAAGAAACACATTCTAGATGTCTAGACTATAGGTAAGTGGCAAATTTATAGAAATTATCCCAATAGTTGTATTTTTCTGAAGAATCTAAGTTTTGTACCTAACATGTCCTTGGCTCAGATTCAGGAGAACTGTAACTGTCTAGTCTTCAACCCCATCAAAGATCTGAGAAAGAAAATAATATTACTCAAGTAAGCAGGAAGTGTAAGCAAGCGACTTCCAAAAAATGTAAGAAATGATAGAAATAGCTGACTGCCTGGACGGTCACCCAAGGTTCCTCTGCAACGTTGGGGCATCCATCTTTGGTCTACAAGCCTAGAATCTCTGGCAGAGCTTTTTCAGAAGCAGGAACTTTTGAAGGACTGTCTTAAATTGTCTTGGCAAAGTTCAGCAGTGCTTTTCTTTGTGTCCTGCTTGTCCAGATTGGACAGCGTATTTACTGTCAGCAGTCAAGGCATGGGCAGTTTCTTGCCCTAAGACCAGCTTTTGTCACAAGGAAATCAAACTCCATGTAGGCTATCTTTGGTACCCATCATCTTCTTTAGAAGTAGATTGGTGCTGCCAGGAGCAGATGCATCTCATGTCAAAAACAAATTCTAAGTTACTGAAACATTTAAATGCCATATTCTGTAGGTCTCTGAAGTGATTGAAGACTACATATCCATTTGAAACATATCACTCACTGTATATACAGAAATTCTAACTAACATGACTCTAAGTTTGATAATTATGGGTGACTAATAACTTGTATATCTTTATTATCTTCTATTGCTTAAGTACTAAAACTTCACAATGTATAAATAAACAAGCTGTATAGGTAATACCTTAAGCAAAATTAGAAACAGATGTACAGTATAAGGACAATAATCTCCAATTTTGTAACAATATTCAAAAATATCTTAGATGGGAGTGGAAACATATACAGTATAACAAAATTAACCTAAGTTTGTATCAATACACAAAAAATATCTTAAACAGAAGTAGGAACATATATACAGTATAACAAAAATAACCTTGATTTTCTATCAATATACAAGAATCCATACCAATGTAAATTATTTAAAACTGATAATTGCATTTAGTTTTTGAGTAGATTTAATAATCTACCTTTTAATCCTATCATATCAGTCCCCCCCTTTTCTATTTCAAACTAGGTCCCTGAGTCTAATCTCTTTTGTCCAGCCCCTTATCCTATAACAACTTATAACCAACCCCCCTCCCTGATGAAAAATATCCATAAACCTGAGAATGACCAAAAACCATCCACCCTACCTATTGGGAAAGCGGGTATCATGTCCTAGAATTATTTCCTGCTAGTCTGGTGGGTGATGGTATCTTTAGGGGACCCTGTAAAAACTGAAACAGTGGTTAAGTCTTGGGAGAACTAGCTGCATCATTTATTACTAGTGTCTGAGTGATGGGAAAGTGTAGAGCTTAGCTGAAGTTCTGGCTGGAGTGGTGCATGAGGCTGGACCATCTCAGCTAGCTACCTTGGAAGTGTCCTGAGCAGTTTATAGTCCAAAGCCAATCTTTGGGTGGTGTTTATTGGCTTAATGGCATTATAGTGATCCAGGTAGAGTCATTGTTGTGGGCCCCCATCATCTTGTTGGAGACTTCAAAGATCACTGGTCAGAAGGTTTATTGTACATTGTAGAAAACTTAAACATCATTAATATCAAAACAGAAAGTTTACATTCTGAGATACTACTATACCTAATGAAAAGTTTTAAAGAGTCAAAATAAATTTGAGGGTTAAGAGATTTCTGACAACAGTCCTTAGATTTTGGTTTTCTTCTGTGCCATGTGGCTCCTCTGATATGAGACAGAGATTTTCTTTTAACAACATGCTTGGGTTTAGAGAAAGAGAGAGCCACACTCCCAACTCCAAAGCCAGCATTAGTTTTTGAGTTTACATTAGTTTTAATTGAGTTTATACAAAATTTTACCCTGTTGAAAGTAATTATACAATAAGGTCAAATTATTTCTTTTCTTGGTAATTTTTCCAGACAGCTCTCCCTTCTTCTTTAGATGTCTGTCTGTCTAAATGTCTTTGACTTTCTTCAAGGTAGATATTTTTATTTTCCTGTAAAGACAAAAACACCCTAATTTGGTGAATTCTTCCTTTTGACATGTTGAATCACCACATTGATTGATGAACTATCACCTCTCCTAATCAAGAGGTCTCTCCTGTTCAAATTGAATCTTTATTAATTTTGATGATATCCAAAGCTATATCCATAGCTTTTCTTCTCCTGTGGAAACAAAGTCAAAACCTCTTCCTCAATGTAACACATATCATGGTTTCCATTCTGAGGTCAACACACCAATACAGGCTGACTTAATTCAGCAGGTTTATTTTCTACTATCCAATGACTCTCCACAGCTGTCATCATTCCTTTTTAATTAGTATTTAGAAAATTCAACTTCAATAAAGCATTATGCAATCCATCTCTGGGGGTCTTTATTACCCTTTTCTGTTTATTTAGCATTTCTTTTAAAGTTTGATTAGATCTTTCTACAACTGCTTGTCCTGTTGGATTGTATGGTATACCTGTAATATGCTTTATGTTGTAACATGCACAAAATCCTGTATTTCACTAGAGACATATGCTGAAGCATTGTCAGTCTTAGCTTTTACAGATATTCCCATGATGGCCATAACTTCTAATAAATGTGTAATCACAGAATCAGCCTTTTCATAACTCAAAGCAGTTGCCCATTGAAATCCTGAATATGTATCTATGGTATGGTGTGCATATTTTAATTTCCCAAATTCTGCGAAATTGAAACACATCCATTTGCTAAATTTTATTTCTTTGAGTACCCTTTGGGTTACCTCATCAGGTAGTGGAGTTTGGTTATACAAGTAACAAGTAGGACATTTTCTTATAATTTCTTTGGCATGTTCCCAAGTGATGGAAAAATCCTTTTTTAAACCCTTGCTATTGACATGTTTTTTTAAAAATGAAATTCTGAGTCCTCCAGCACATTTTCTACTAATAACTGATCGATTTCATTATTACTTTGTGCTAGATGGCCTGGTAGACTCATATGAGATCTGATATGTGATATATACACACACACACACATATATATATATATATATATATATATATATATATATATATATTATATATAAATGATTCCTATTCCTGACTATTTCCTATAATCATAAAAATAAGAAAGTTAATTCTGAATCATCAGAAATAAATTCAGTGGTTTCAATATGTAAAACATATTGAGATATGCATATTGAGAGTCAGTAACTATATTAAGAGGTTCTGGAAAATCTAATACCATGAGAATAGCATATAATTCTGACTTTTGAACAGAATTATAGGGACTTTGAGCCACTTTACTTAAATTTCCTAATTTATAACCTGCCTTTCCTGATTTATTTGTACCAGTATAGAATGTAGGGGCTCTAGATATTGGTGTTCCCCATACAATGTGAGCAAGGACCCAACTGGTTCTTTTTATGAATTGAAGTTTCTTGCTTTTGGAATACTTGTTAACCTCTCCCAAAAATATCACTGCAAGCCCTTTGCCAATGTTCATTTTTTTGCCCATAAAGAAGAAATTTCAGCACTAGTAAAAGGTATTACAATTTTTGTTGTGTCCATTCCTGTCAATTGATGAAGTCTTAATTTTCCTTTTAGAATCAACTCAAAAATCTTTTCTACATAAGTCGTTAATTTTTCACTCTGTTTGTGTGGTAAAAGTATCCATTCTAAGATAGTATCTTTCCTCTGCATTAAGATACCTGTAGGGGAATGTATAGAGGCTAATATAACCAGAATGCCATCAAATTCTGAAACTAAATGATCCACATGTGCATCCTGAAATTTCTTTTCTACCAAAGCCAATTCTCTCTCAGATTTAGCTAATAATTCTCTTGGACTATTCAAGTCCTTGTCACCTTTTAAAGTTTGAAACAAATTACTTGGTTCTTGAGTTGTTAATACAATTGTGAGTCATAGCCAGTTAATGTATCATAGCAATTTTTGAAAGTCATTAAGAGTCCACAATTGATCTCTCCTGATTTGTACCTTTTGGGCTTGAATTTTTTATAAACCTATTTTATATCCTAGGTAATTAATAGAATCTCTTTGTGTTTTCTCAGGAGCAATTTATAATCCCTAACAAGGCAAAATTTTCTTTACTTCTTCAAACATTTTTCTAAAGTATCTACATTTGAATCAGCTAGTAAAATAGTGTCCATATAATGTAAATTATAGATTAAGGAAATTATACATGAATTATTTCCAACAATTGTAGCAGAAAATATTGGCACGGAGTGGGGCTATTTAACATCCCTTGTAGGAGAACCTTCCATTGATATCTCTTAACAGGCTGAGAATTACTATAAGTAGGCACCATGAAGGCAAAATTTTTCCCTATCTTTTTCTTGTAAAGGTATAGTGAAGAAACAGTCTTTTAAATCAATAACTATAATAGACCATCCTTTAGGTAATAGAGAAGTCAGGGGAATTCCAGGCTGTAGAGAGCCCACTGGCTGAATTAATTTATTTGTTGTTGGCTCTCAAATCTGTCAACATTCTCCACTTACCAGATTTCTTTTTAATAACAAATACAGGAGAATACCAAGGATTGGTTGATTCTTCAATATGCATTTATTGGTTATTCTTCAATGAGCATTTAGCTGCTCCTGTACCAGCTGCTCTAAGGCCTGTAGTTTCTCTGATGTCAAAGGCCACTGCCCAACCCAGGCAGGTTTGTCAGTTAACCATTTTAAAGGTAGGGCTGTTGGTACCTCTGGAAGATCAACAGCTGCTGTGCCTTGTTTATGTATAACCTGAATGGTTAGTGACTGTTCTTTATGATACCTTTCAGTTGTTGTGGGAATTCATTTTGCCAATAGCTTGGGGCTACAAGCCTTAGGGTGTGGCTTCTTGCCTGCCTACATGATTGCTTAAAAGAGGAGAGAGAGGGGTTGCTCTCTCCTGGGTGGTGGAGACCAGGTCAGGCAGTGTGAGGCAGCATGTGTCAATCCTCATTTTTCCTGGGCAAAATGGAAGGATTCTGCAACTGGACCTACCTTGTCCTGTACCCAGGAGTCTGTTTTCCCATATAATAAATTGATATATATTCACATATTCACCCTTTTGTCTCTCATTTCTTTTAATATTTTTCCCAGAAACATACGTTTATTTATGGTCTGTTTCTGAGATTGGAGGAATGTTAATCTGGGTATTATATTGCTGTAACAAATCACATCTCCATAAATTCATTGCTATAGTAGACACATATGTCTTTAATTTTCCTCTCTGTCCTTCTGTCTCTATACATTTGTTGCATCTCATGCTTTGTTTTACCTGATTAGGGTTCCAATCCCTAAAAACTGAACATCTACCTTCTGAAGAGGCCAATTTGGATGCCAAGATTCTGGTGCAATTATAGTTACATCTGCTCCTATGTCTAAAAGACCTTCAATTACAATGTCATATATTCATACCTTTAGCTTTGGTCTTTGCTCATTTATATGTCTGCCAAAATAGTTGCTTTATGGTTTCTCCTGAAACCTTTGTTTTATCTTCTACAGCTGTTCTATATCCATAGCAGAATGGTTTTTAGGGCACTAGGTCCTTTTAATTGCTCTGGGGAGAAGTTTCCCCCATGGTGACAGGGAATGACTGAATCAAATTTGACATGGGGACCTACCCTGCGAGAGGCATTTCCCAATGGTAAAGGGTTACGTTACCTGTCCTTTGTTGATTCGCATTCATTGGTCTGATGTGAGCCTTTGCTGCATCTTTTGCACAATCCAGAAGGTTGGGGCCTTCTCTTCGGGTCATCTCAAGAAAGAACATTGTTTCTAGGAATGTCCTGCCTACAATATCTTCTTAGATGACCTTGTTTACCATAATTAAAACATTTGACATTTTGATTTTCCTTAAGCCTTTGGAAATTACCTCTCCTATCCAAGCATCATTATGGTTAAGAGACTCAATATTGACTATGTATTGTATCCATTCTTCTTTGGATGCTGATCTGATCTTTAAAGGCCCAATTATCCCTCTGCATTGTGAATTAGCATTTTCAAAAGCCAAAGATTGAATTAATATTCATCTAATGTCTGGATCTGATATCATTCTATTTACAGCTGAAGACATTCTTTGCAAAAATTCAGCGAAAGGTTCTTTTGGGCCTTGAATAATGGTCCAGTCCTATTTCCTGATTCTTGAATCTTGTCCCAAGCATTTAAGCTGTTGTACAGCACAGGGACAAGGTGTGTTCATCAAATGTAGCCTGACTATCCACATCAGAATAATGACCCTCACCAAGGATTTGATCTTGGGAAATCTGATAACCTCTAACCCTACCTTGCTGTTTGAGGGCCTCAGCTTCTTCTCTCAACCAACTGCTCCATTCTAACCAGGGACCATATTTCAACACTGTTGCAACTAAATCTTTCCAGTCCTTTGGAGTAGTTTTTTCCAAGAGGCTCGTGTATTCAACATCTGCTTCACATAAGCTAAATGTATACCATAGGAAATTATTGTTTCCTTAATTCTCTTTAAGTCTAAAATGTCTATAGGATCCCATTTAAATTCGGTATATCCTTGGGAATACTTGTCATTTGGTGGTCTTTCATAAATAGTAGTTAGATAAATCCTGGTTGGTGTTTTAATAACATTAGGCCGCTCTTCTCTGATTCCATAAGGTAATGGTAAGGTTTGTTCTCCTCTGAATTTTGCTTTCTGTGTCTGAACGCTTTTATTATCAGTTTTAATAAAGTTTTCTAAGGCTTGTAACTTACCAGCAGTGCTTTTTTTCCAAGGCCTGTATATTTTGAGTAGTTAGCTGTTCTAAGGCTCACATATTATCAGCCACCTTCTTGTTCTCTTCAGTGGCAAATACTTCTAAAGCCTTTATCTTATCAGTCAAAGCTGTCTTATTCTCCTAAGTAACTATTTATAAATCTTGCATACAATATTTTAAGGCCTGCATCTTTTCAGTCAATCTCTCATATCTGGCACTGTTATCAAACCATTTTTTAAGGATAAGATATGAATTGCCAGAACAATTATGACCAAAATTGTATTGATTCCAGCTAAGTTGTTTATCTCCTTAGTTAATTTTTCTACCAACCCATCCATAGTAGCAGTGAGCAGGGTCCTAATTCTCTGCATTGTGATATTTCCAGTCATTGACCTTGGAAAAGTTTTAAGATTGTCCTTTCCCTTTATTCTTTCCCGTATTCTTTTACCCTCTCTTTTTTATCAGTTATTACTTTACCATTTAAAAGTTGTCAAGCAGTTCAGATCCTCAGAGAATTGTCGTAGCTGTAGTAATGATGTTTGACCAGCAGGTGGAGCCGATGCTCAGATGGCTGGGTCCAGCGAAGGTGTTCAGATGTAGTGACGACATTTGACCAGCAGGTGGAGTAGGTGCTGCACCATAGCAGCTCAGGCTCTGCACGCTGAGCTAACACTCAGGAACCAGAATTCACCCAGTGCTTGTGTGCAACAAGCCAACTCAGGAAAGTACCTGGTGTCTATATGTGCCCAGACAATGGAGTGTTGGAGCTACGGGTGCACACGGGAATCACCAGGGTGTCGGGTGCGGGGATTGCAAGGGTAGTGGTACACAGTGCAAATGCACAAAGCAACTGAATGGAACCTGCCCGGGAGGCAGCACCTGTGCGCGCCAAGCAGAACCTATCTGGGATGGCAGCGGTGGTCCAAGAGTCCTTGCCTGGGGAGGCAGAAATGCAAAGCAGGGTGTTCACCCTGGGAAGTTGAGAGCTTCTGCTGGATTTCAGGGCAGTCATGCCCCAATGGGCACTCACCTGAGTTTTTTGGGTACATGTGCCTGAACCGCTGAGCAGGTGAGGCCACTGTATGTGTGCCTGGGGACAGGGCTGGCAGGCTGGGGGTGGGGGACACAGTCCACCATTGGGCGCCAGGTAAGGAAGCCTGGGGAATGCATTACCTTTTATTAATAGGTAAAATCAATGCACAGTAATTATGAGACTGGATGAAGAATCTGGGCCGTGCCACCAGCTGCTCCACTGTTCCAGCTGGGGGTGTAGCTCTCCACTACTGCCACCACTGCTTCCTCCTTCTCATGGGGAATGGGGAAGCTCATCAATTCCGGCTTTCTCCAGGGGCTCACTGCCAGCTCCTCCACCTTCCAAGAGGATCATGCATCTCCCGGCCCCCATTTTATTCAGGTCATGTGTCCAAATAAAGACTCTGCCCTTTGTGCCAAGCCATTCCTTATAACTGGCGAGTGGACCAATGTCAGGATTCCTATAACAAACACCCAAACTACCAGTAAAACCAGCAAAGGGTATTCAATGTCAAAATAAAACTACAATAAGAAGTGATGATAAAGAAAATTCCCTTAACTCTGTAAAATATTTATAAAATAGCTGTAACTAAAATCACTCTTACTGGTGCTAAGATCTCTCTCTAATAGAATGGCAGCTTGCTATATCCACTGGAAGCCTTGGCATGTGAACAAGCTAGGAAAAGGACATCAAACAATACATATTGGAAACTAAGGAAGCAAACTTTCCTTTTTGCAGATGATGTTATTCCATGTGGAAGATGGAGAAGTACTAACAGTGAAACCCCAACAACTCATCAGTGACTACAGAAAATTACAGGACACAGGCTAGTGTACAAGCCGATCGCTTTCTGTACCAGCAGCAGGTAACTGGAATTTGACATTAAGAACACAAAACTGGTTGCATTAACACCAACATTCAAATACTTATGTCAAAATCTTAAAGGAAATTCTCAACTAAAGAGGATACAATAAGCCTCTGGTTAAAGAAACCAGACATTTATTTAAATGGAGAGATACTCCATTCCCACATTTAGCTATAGAGTCAATATAACCGCAACTCAAATCCAAGCTACTTTGTGGATTTTGACAAACCGTTTCTACTACTTATGTGTAATGGAAAAAAATAGCTAACATAATGCTGAAGAAGAAAAATGTCAGAAGACTGACACTGGCCCACTTTAAGACCAAGCTATAGGAATCAGCATAATGGAAGCTTATGAAAGGTAGACAATTCCTCAGTGGAAAATAGCAGAGCACTTTGACCTGTACGGATAAAGTTGACTAATCCTTGACAAAAGAGAAAAGCAATTTAGTCGAGAAACAATAATCATTTCAAAAAGTGGTTCTAAAAATGGACATTTATACGTATGGAAGAATATACAAACTAACTTTATACATTGTACAAAAATTATTGCAAATGGATGTGTGTAGCCAGTGCTGATTATCAATGTGACAGAATCACATCGGTGTCAGGCCTCTGGACCCGCCTAGGAGGCATTATCCTGATTAAATTAACTGAGGTGAGAAGTCTCCCTTAGAAGTGGGTGGCATCATTCACTTGGACTGGAATACAAATGTGAGAGTTGTCTGAGCATGTCACTGCTCTGAGTCTCGAGTGTGAATGAAATGTGGCCACCTGCCTCAAATTTCTGCCACTGTACCTTCTCCACCATCGTGGACTGGCTCCTCAAACTGAACTTGTTCTCCCTTACTCTGTTTTTTTCTCTTTTTCAAGGTATTTTATCACAGCAACAAGATATGAAACCAGGGCATAAAATAGGAAAAAAATCTAAGTGGCCATAGGTTTTAATAACCTTTAGCACAACCTGAAGGGAAACTGACATGGTAGATTTCATTTGTCTTAAAATTCAGCTTTATGAAAGCCACTGTCAAGAGAGTAAAAAGAAATGTCACAGACTAGGACAAAACATTTGTAAAGCACATATTTGATAAGGGACCGTACCCAAAGTGTAACAAAAGTATAGGGAGGGTCAACCTCATCTCCTAAAACATGACAGCAAGAAATCACGAAAAGCAAAACAAAACAAATCAGCTTTACATGATGACACATGCCCATACTCACAATCTCAGCATTCAAGGCAGCAATGTAGTGGATAGCTGCTCTGTCTGTGACCTTGTAAGACTGCCTCTAGAGATATAGCAGGTAACTGTCCTATCTGCCTATGACACTGAAGTACCTTCCCCTGGGATGTGGCTCAGGGCAACCCTTAAGACCTGAGATGCACATAGGCCTATCTCATCTCTCAGTAGATGGTGTGGACAATCTCAATGGCAGAATAGTGCCGGACTGTACCTCAGCTTTCCAGTACTCTACAATAAATCTCCTGTGCTGTAGTGAGTTTCCCCCTCTAATAAATACCTTCCCCCTTTAAGCAGACTCTGGATTTCTCACATTATCTGGCAATCACGTGGATCCGAGCCCCAGGGCCCACAGCCTCCAGGGCTGCTGGTGCTCCCTATGCTCCAAACTCCAAGTGAGCCCCGCGGGACTGCTGAGCCCCTTCTGCCCAGCATCTGTCCCCAGGCACTTCCCAAGATCCCGCTGTGGCACACATTTGCATCATGTGCTGCTACCCACCAGCCCACATGTAGCCACTCTACCACCCTCCTGAGTGGATCCCAGTTAGGCTCCACTCTGGGTCCAGGCATCTGTGCATGCCCAAACTCCATCTCCCACCTGCCCAGTGGCCGCTACCACTGCCACCATCTTCTGCACATCCACTGCGACCACTGTGACTCCAGTGCTGCCCGTCTGCAGACAGTTGCACTTGGGTCTAGCAGCCCTGCACCTCCAGCCTTCAAGCTGTCCTTCCAGGTATACAGCTGCACCCGAGTGCTCCCAGCTCATTTGGTGTATTACCTCATTGGTACATATAATCTGTTGTGATCCCATACTGTGCTCTGCCTGTTACTCATGGCTACCAGGTGGAGGTTTGCCAGGGTGAGTCTTTAATTCACAGGAGCCCATTCTGGGAGCCTGAGTCAGCCTGAACCAACCTGCTTTGGTGCTACACTTATGACACCTGCTGACCAAATATGTCATTACATCCTAAAATCATCACAAGAACCAGCCATCCACATCTGCTTAAGATGAGTAACCAAGGATCTTATCTGAGGTAAATTACTTGACAACTTTATACCTTAAGCTGATTAATTAATTAATTAATTAATGCATAAATACATAACAAAATTTTTTCTTTACATATTTTAAGTCTCTCTTATGCCATGGCAGATAATATAACCATTTAGGAATTTAAAAACTTCTTTGTTTATACTATGGATGAAATTTTACAAGACATACATGACCTTCCTGGGATGTAAACAATTTTCACCATAATGGCAAGTAGCATAGTAATTTATCATTGAAAAACTAGTTTAATAACAACACCAAAAATGAGACATTAATGGGACTGATACAGACTTTGCAATGTGGTAATGAGAACTAAAACAAAAGGATTCTTTCCCTGGAATCTGCTAATTTACTACAAGAACTTCAGTCCACTAATAATAACTGGACAATCAGATTTAATTCCATTGATAATAAATGTGAACACCTAATGTATAAAATGGTAAATCTTCAGAGCAATCTTAATGCCACACAGAATTTCTAAGGAGGAACGATCATCATTTATTGACAGAATAAAGTCTTTGTAATCATATATTTCTGATAAACATAAAAAATTTTTAATTCCATAAAGTCACTGGAATCATTTACAGTGGAGGTACAGACTCTAGACAAAGCTGTAACTTATCAATTTCAGGCTTTGGAGGAGTCTGCTAGAACTGAGAATAAGGGTGCTAACAAGCAGAAGGTCAAGACTAGAGAGGTCATAACATGAGTTAGAGATGACTTACCAAAGGTAAAAGGTTGTTCTTATGCTATGGCATATCCTGTCACCATTTGTGAGAAGCCAGCAAACTATAAACATCCTGAAGGCATTTGGAATACATATTACAGCCTATACATATGAGAGATTTCAAGCACATCAAGGAAGCTATAATTATCTATGATATACATTCAACATATGTGAAACAGATGTTAAATACATCATCTTCTAAAAACAGCATCAAGCCCAATGATTGGAATCAGTTCATATCAGCTGTGTTAGAATATAGCCAGCAGTTACAATGGAAAAGCTGGTTGAGAGAAGAAGCTAAGGCCCTTGAGCAGCAAGGTAAGATCAGAGGTTTTAAGATCTCCCAAGATCAAATTCTTGGTGAGGGCTGCTTCGCTGATATAGATGCACAATCTACCTTTGATGAGCATACATTATGCATATGCTGTACAGCAGCCTTATATGCTTGGGAAAACATTCTAGAACCAGGGAAAACAAATGAGCTATATACTAAGGACTTCCAGGGGTCAAAAGAATCATATAGTGATTTTTTTTTTTTACAAAGACTGACCAAGGATATAAACCATACAATATCAGACCAAGAATTAAGACAAGTATTAATTTAATCTTTGGCTTTTGAAAATGCTAACATAGAATGCAAATGGTTACTTGCACCTTTAAAAATCAGATCAGCAGCCATAGTATAATGGATCCAACACATAAACAATATTGAGTCTCTTAACTATTGTGATGAGGTTTGGATAGGATTGGCAATTTCCAAAGGTGGAAGAATGCATCAAAGTACCAAATGTTTTAACTGTGGTACCCTAGGCCATATAAGAAAAAATTATACACAGGGTGCTCCTAGGAGAAATACTTCTTCTAGAAATACCCAAACAGGAGACCCCCAACCTCCCAAATTATGCAGAAGATTTGGCAAAGACTGACATTGGACCAATGAATGCAGATCAACAAGAGACATATGAGGCAACCCTTTACCATTGGAAAATGCCTCAGGGGGCCTCTAGCAAGCTCCTAAATTGAACGTGGTCCACTCATTTCCAATCACTGTGGAGGAAATTCCTCCAAAGGATAATCAAATAATCCAGTGCCTAATGTAAAGAACAATATTGCACTGGATGATAGAACAGCTTTGATAGATGGATCAAAAACTCAAGAAAACACCATAAACTGAATATTTTGGCAGACTTCCATAAATGAAAAGACCAAAGCTTAGAATATGAATTAATAACAATGTTCTAGAAGCCTTAGTGGACACAGGTACAGATGTGCCTATAATTACACAAAATCAAGGCATCCAAATTGGCCTCTTCAAGAGGTAGATATCCAATTTCTAGGGTTTGGAACCCTATCTCAGGTAAAACAAAGTTGGAGATGGGTTGAATGCATAAGGCCAGAAGAACAGAGAGGAAGGCTGAAGCCATATGTGGCAAATGTAGCAGTGAATCTTTGGGGCCGAGATCTGTTACAGCAACGAAATACCCAGATTAAAATTCCTCCAATCTCAGAAGCAGAATATAGGCCAATTCATGTATCTGGAAATAATATTATAAGACACTACAAAACACAGCCACCAACCATTCAGCCACCAACCTGTCTGGGTTGGACAATTGCTTATGACACAAGAGAAATGACAAGCCTTAGAATGGCTGGTTCAGGAGCAGTTAAATGTGCAACACATTGAAGAATCTACCAGCCCTTGGAATTCCCCTGTATTTGTCATTAAAAATAAATCTGGCAAATGGAAAATGATGACAGATCTGAGATCCATTAATAAAGTAATTCAGCCTATGGGCTTCCTACATAATGGGATGCCCTTGCCCTCTCTATTACCCAAAGAATGGTCTATTATAGTTATTGACTTAAAAGACTGGGTTTTTCTCTTTTCTTTTTACCATACCTCTACAAGAAAAGGATAGAGAAAAATTTGCCTTCACAGTACCTACTTATAATAATTCCCAGCCCATCAAGAGATATCAATGGAAGATTCGCCCCCATAGGAAATGTTAAATAACCCAACCCTGTACCAATATTTCATGTAAAAACCACTGGAAGTAACTTGTGCACAATCATCCACAGTCTATAATTTACCATTATTTGGATGATATCTTATTAGCTGATCCAAAGTCAGATACTTTAGAAAGCATGTTTGAAGAAGCAAAAAAAAGTTTTGCCTCTCTGGGGATTACAAATTGCTCAAAAAAAAAAAAAATACAAAGAGGAGATTCTATTAATTACTTAGGGTATAAGATAGATCTACAAAAAAATTAGACCCCAAAAGGTACAACTCAGGAGAGATTGATTGTGGACTCTTAATGATTTTTAAAAATTGTTAGGAAGCATTTCCAACTTACAGACTATCATTGGAATACCTAAAAATGGGCTAGTAAACTTAGCCAATATCCTAAAAGGGGACAAGGACTTAAATAGTCCAAGAGAATTATCAGCTGAAGCTGAGAAGGAATTGGCTCTAGCAGAAAAGAAAATATGAAAGGCACATGTGAATTGTGTGAATCCAGAACTTAACTGCATTCTGGTCATATTACCTCCAGATACTCCCTCAAAGGGATTTGGATGCAGAGGGAAGATATTATATTGGAATGGATATTTCTACCACATAAACTGAGTAAGAAATTAAAGACATATGTGGAAAAGATCTCTGATTTGATTATAAAAGGAAAATTAAGACTTCATCAATTGACAGGAATAGACCCAGCAGAAATTGTAATACCTTTAACTAATGAGGAAATTTCCTCTTTATGGAAAGATAATGACTATTGGCAAAGAGACTGCAGTAATCTCTTTTTGGGGGAGAGATTAACAACTGTTATATCCCAAAAGCAAGAATAGAACTCATAAAAAGTACTTAATGGGTCCTTCCTCAAATTGTATGAATGACAGAAACCAATCTCTGGAGTCCCCACATTCTATACTGATGCAAATAAATCAGGAAAAGCAGGATATAAATCAGGAAATTTAAATAAAGTGGTTCAAAGCTCTTACAATTCTGTACAAAAGTCAGAATTGTGTGCTATTCTTATGGCACTAGTGGACTTCACAGCACCTCTCAATATAGTTACTGACTCTCAATATGCAGAGAGAGTTGTTTTACATATTGAAACTGCTGAATTTATTCCTGATAATACAGAATTAACTTCACTATTTATACAATTACAGGAAATCATCAGAAATACATATACATATCACATATCAGATCCCATATGGGTCTGCCAGGTCCTCTAGCACAAGGTAACAATGAGATTGATCAGTTATTAACAGGTAATGTACTGGAATCCTCAGAATTTTATAAGAAACACCATGTAAATAGCAAAGGTTTGAAAAGGGACTTTTCCATCACTTGGCAACAAGCCAAGGAAATTGTAAAAAAAAAAAGTCCTACTTGTTCCTTATATAATCAAAGTCTATTACCTGCGAGAAGTAATCCTAAAGGTATACAAAGAAATGAAATTTGGCAGATGGATGTGTTTCAATTTTGCAGAATTTGGGAAATTAAAATATGTACACCATGTCATAGACACCTATTCAGGATTTCAATAGGCAACTCCTGTGAGTTCTGAAAAGATTGATTCTGTAATTACACACCTATTAGAAGTTATAGCTATCACAGGAATACATGTACAAATTAAGACTGACAATGCTCCAGCATATGTCTCAAGTACAATGAAGCAGTTTTTTTTTTGCTTATTACAACATAAAGCATATTACAGATATACCACACAATCCCACAGGTCAAGCAGTCATAGAAAGATCTAATCGAACTTTAAAGGATATGCTAAATAAAGAGAAAGAGGTAACAATGACCCCTAGAAATAGATTGCATAATGCTTTATTAACCTTGAATTTTCTCAAAGCTGCTAAGAAAGGGACAACAGCTGTGGAGAGACATTGGACAATAGAAAAGATTGAGCTAAACCAACCTGTTTAGTTAAAAGATGTGTTGACCTCAGAATGAAAACCAGGATACTAGGATATGTTGGGGAATGGGTTTTGTTTTTGTTTCTGCAGGAGAAGAAAAGCTATGGATACCAAGAAAATAAATAAAAATTTGATTCAAACAGGAGAAACCACTTGATGAGGAGAAGTAATAGCTCATCCACCAATGTGACAATTCTACAAATTGTAAGGAAAACTCAACAAACAAGGGTCAGGGCAGGGTTCTGGTGTTTTGTTATTGTTGTTGTTTGTTTGTTTTTTGTTATTGTTGTCGTTTTGGGGGTTTTTTGTTTTTTGTTTTTTTCTTTACAGGATAAAAGGAATACCCATCCTTAAGAAATCAAAAAGCCTTGGATACCCAGATGTCTATAGCAGAAGGGAAGAACCTATTGGTACCAATATACTCTACAGGGTAATATCTCACTGCCTAACATTTATATCTCTTTAACTCTAGAAAAGTTGTGGTCCTGATTCAACTATAAATCAAGCTGGCTTTGGAGTTGAAATGTAGCTTTCTACTTCTCTAAACCCAAGGATGTTGCTAAAAGAAAAAAATTAAGAGATTCTGTCTCATATTAGAAGAGCTGCCTGATGTGGGACAGAAGCAGCCAATGCTCTAGGGACCACTGTTGTCAAGATTCTATTTCTCTTCATGCTTATCCTTGATTTCTGG
The DNA here is from genome assembly GCF_949786415.1 of Peromyscus eremicus. Lineage (NCBI taxonomy): Eukaryota > Metazoa > Chordata > Mammalia > Rodentia > Cricetidae > Peromyscus > Peromyscus eremicus. Next base: position 86,283,353 of record NC_081431.1, on the reverse strand, counting down.
GAATCATTCCTCATATGTCACATCATTCTAAAATCCAAACTTTCCATTTTGATATTAATATGTTCAAGTTTTCCACAGTGAAAAATAAGTCTTTCCAATAGCAATCTCTGAAGTCTCCAGAAGAAAGATGAGGCCCCTGAGCAATGACTCTACCCAGTCCATACTGATGCCATTGAACCAGAAAACACCACTCAATGATCAGCTTTGGACTGCAAACTCCTCAGGACAGTTCCAAGATGAGATGGTCCATCATATTACACTTCTATCCAGAAATCAGACTACCTTATTCATTACTCTGCGACTGGCTATAGACTTTACAGCTAGTCCTGTTGAGACTTAACCATTTAGCTTTCTTACAGGATCCCACAGAGATACTGTCACCCCCTAAACAGCAGGAAGCAATTTTAAGAAAATGATGCTCCCTCTCCCAAAGGTTTCATTTTCTCAGGGTTATGGATAAGTTGTTATAGGGTTGGAACAATAAAATTTAGACTCAGGATTCTCTTTTAGAAAAGAAAAAAGGGGAATAGATAGATACTAAGGTAGACTGTTGTATCTACTAGTAAACTAATTTAGCAAACTATCAGCCTTAGATAATTTGCACTGATATGGATTCTTGTATATTAATACAAATGTAAACTATTTTTATATTCCTATTTAAGATAATTTGTATATTGACACAAATCCAAAACTACAATTATCATATTGTACACATGATCCTACTCCTATTTAAAATATTTTGTATATTGATACAAATGTAAAATTATATTCACCATATTGTATGTATGTTTTACCTCTGTTTAGGATATTTTGTATATTGATACATGTTAAGGATATTGTTATCATATTACACTATGCATTTCTACTTCCAATTAAGATATTTTGTGTATTGTCACAATTTTGAGGTCATTGTCCTTATACTGTACATCTGTTTACAGATTGCTTACCCTGTTATGTGAGTCCTTAGTTCTTAGGTTATTTAGGTAGATAAGACTTACAGATTAATAGTCACTCTGGAGTGTCATATCTATAGTTATGTTAGCTAAGTTTTCCAGATTTACAGAAACTTATGTCAGATGGACAGGTAATCTTCAAGCACTTCATAGACCTATAGAATATGGCATTTAAATATTTTGATAACTTAGAATTCTGTTGACATGAGACACAATTGCTCCTGGCAGCACTAATTTACTTGTGTTTCTAAGGCACTCCATTTGGAAGTTTGTCTTCTTCTTAGCACAAAATGGCCTGCTGGGCAAAGAACTGCTGACAGTATGAACACTGTCCCTTCTGAATGAGTGGGACACAAGGAAAAGCGACTACTGAACCTTGCCAAGACTGAGTTAGATGGTCTTTCAAAATTCCTGCTTCTGATAATGGTCTGTCAGATATTCTAGGCCTATAGCCAAAATGGATGCCCCAATGATGCTGAGAATCTTTAGGTGACTGTCCAGGCTGCCAGCTGTCTCTGTCTATTCTTGGAATTTTTCAGAAATTGCTTGTACTTCCTGTTTTCTCAGGTAATATTATTTTCCTTCTCAGGTCTCTGATAGGATTGAAGACTAGATAGTTACAGTTATAATCCTCTCATATCTTAGCTAAGAACATTTCAGATAGTAAAGTTAGATTCTTTAGGATAGAACAGCTATTGGAGCAATCTCTGTAACATGACATTTACCTATGTTCTGTACATTTCTGGATTTTAGTATGTGTTTCTTGCTTGATGTTGCTCTTGCTGGTTGTATATCTATTTTTGTTTATATTAGTACCTTTGCCCTCTCCTGGACAATACTTGATAATCATTCCTTTTTTTTTTTTTTTTTTTTTTTTGCCCAGGCTGGCCTCGAACTTACAGAGATCTGCCTGGCTCTGCCTCCCAAGTGCTGGGATTAAAGGCATGTGCCACCACCGCCCGGCTTGATAATCATTCCTATTGTATATAGTTTTGTATTACGTTAGAACTTTCTTATTTAGACAAAAGGGGGAGATGTATTGGATAGCTGTTCTGTCTATGACCTTGTAACACTGCCCCTAGAGATGTAGCAAGTAACTGTCCTACCTACTTATAACCCTGAAGTACCTTCCCCTAGGGCATGGCTCAGAGCTATCCTTAAGATCTGAGATGCATGTAAGCCACTCTCTTCTCTCACTCATGGGCTAGATAGTGTAGACCATCTCAGTGGCAGAACAGTTCTGGACTGTACCTCAGCTTTCCAGGACCCTACAATAAATCTCCTGTGCTGTAGTGAGTTTTCCCCCTGTTAAATTCCTTTACCCTTTTAAAGCAGATTCCATGGATTTCTCACATTACAGCAAGTCCTGAGTTCAAGGCCAGCCTGGGCTATGAAGCCAGACTCTGCCACAAAACACACTAAAAATGTGGTCAAATGGGAACAGATACCTCACCAAAGAAGATAAAGATGGAAAAAAATCAAACTATGCATAACATACATAATTAAGCACCTACAAATTAAAAGAGTAAGTACCTCTAGCACCCATGAGAATGGCTAAAAACAACACTGTCAAATGCCAGCCTGAAGAAGAAGCAAAAAACTCTCACTCCCTGTTAGCAGGAATGCAATGTGGTGCAAATACCATGGAAGACAATTTTACAGTTTCTTACAAAACCAAATATATTCATATTATAGGATCTAGCAATCATAAGCCTTGGCCTTTACTCAAGTAAGTTAAAAATTCATGCTCACACAAAAGCCTGCACATGAGTGTTTTCACAGGCTCTATTCATAACTGCTGGAGCATAGGAACAAACAAATGTCCTTTAGTAAGGTAACTAATGAGTAAGCTGTGTTCATACATATTATGGAAAGACCTTTAAATACAGATGTGGAGAGATCTCTAACTTAAAGAATGAAGAGTTGGGGCTAGAGAGATGATGCAGGGGTTAAGGGCACTTGTTGCTCTTGCATAGGACCCGTGTTAGATTTCTGATATCCACATTGTCTTAGTTAGGGTTTTATTGCTGTGAAGAGACACCATAACCATGGCAACTCTTATAATGGAAAACATTTAATTAGGGTGAGCCTACAGTTTCAGAGGTTTAGTCCGTTATTGTGATGGCAGGAAGCATGGTGGCATGCAGGCAGACATGGTGCTGGAGAGGCAGCTGAGAATTCTACATCTTGATCTGCAGGAAGCAGAAGCAATGGTGTGTCACACTGAGCATAGCTTGAGTAAAGACGACCTCAAAACCCATCCCTACAATGACACACTTCCTCCAACAAGGCCACACCTACTCCAACAAGGCCACACCTTCTAACAGTGCCACTCCCTATGGGAGCCATTTTCTTTCAAACCACCACATTTTACTCCTTGCCCCGCATAGGCTGGTAGCTGTATCATAATGCAAAAATGCATTCAGTCCAACCTCAAAAGTGCCCACAGTCTACAACAGTCTTGAACTAATTTAAAAGTCTAAAGTTCAAAGTCTTTTCCCAGATTCATGCAATCTATTAACTGTAATCCCCTGTAAAATCAAAATAAAAAAGCAGATCACATACTTCCAACATATAATGGCATAGGATATACATTACCATTCCAAAATGCATGAAAGGGAGTATAGTGAGGAAATACTTGACCAAAACAAGACCAAAAACCAGCTGGGCAAACTCCAAACTTTGCATCTCCATGTCTAATGTCAAAATGCTCTTCAGATATCCACTCCATTCAGCTTCAATGACTACAATACACTTCTTTCTCTTTGGCTGGTACTACTCCCTGTTAGCAGCTTTCCTTGACAGGTATCTGCCTGGCATCTCCAACATCTCTGACGCCTCCAAGGCAATCCAGGCTTCACCTTCACAGCTTCCTCACACAATGGCCTCTCTAGGTCTCCTTGCAGGGAAACCCCTGACACATGTTTGGCCTCAGCAGCTTTCCTTAGTCACAGAAGGAGATTCCATAACCCTTTTCTTCTATCTTTAACTCTAATGCCAGAACCACATGGCTGAAGCTGCCAATTTCTGCTGCTTGCTGGGGCTAGAACATGGCCCCCTCATTCAATTACATCTTTACCAGCTCTCTGTTTTTGATGGTTTCCTTTACTCACTAAGCTTGGCTGTCCTTGTTGGTTTTAAATAATAAGCGGCGCTGGTTACCATTCGAGAAAGGTCAGAGGCACAAGGCACAACAAAACCCAATCCAGAGCTTTATTAGGAGGAGTGGGGACAGAAGAGAGTGACCAGGCCTAGGAAGGGACACATGCAGATAGGGGGAGGAGGAGAGAGTAAAAGAGAGGGGAGGAGTCTGTGTCCAGCTTGTTAAGGATTTCCCTGCCAATGCTTGAGATTATGTGTTCCCTGTGTCTTGGGGAAAAAAACCAAAACAAACAAACAAACAAACAAAAAGAAAACCACCACATGACCATGTGGGTAGGCTCCATCTTGACTAAGGTCAAAGACAGACAGGTCATATGACTTCATTGCCATCTTTGATGAGGGCAACCACATGGGCAGTTGCCATCTTGACTAAGGCTTAAAAAAAGGAGTCATATGACTTCACCATCATCTTTAGTAAGGGTAATCACATGGACTGGATAGATTCCTATGTGACAATTCCTGTCCTGTCCTAAAAACGAGGTTTATAAGAGATAGGATTTAAAACAATGCTGGTTTTGATAATTAATTTTATAAACACTAAATTATTTACAATATTAAAATTTGGTTTTGCTTTATTATATCTTAGGACCACAGCTAAACACCAGAGACTGAGATATTCCTGTTTGATGATACCTAAACAGTTTGATAAAGGGACTCTCCTTATCTGAGGTCTATTCAGGCTAACAAAGACCAATAAGAATATATGCCTAACCTTCTCACTTTTACTAACATTGGTAAGCTGTAACTAATTGGGAAAACTGTATGTCCAGATTTAACTTATATATGCTCTCAAAGTTAAGCCTAAATAACATTTAATTTTGTTCCCCTGACCTCATTGTGATGTAGATTGCCATGTGGCTGGCTTCCATCTTTCACTAAGGTTTACTAAGGTTAAAGACCTCTCTGTTCATGTTATCTCCTTCTATTTTGATTCAAGTCTGGTTTATAATATACTCTATATGATAATAGAAATTTAAAGTTATAAAGATCTATTCAGATTAACAAAAGCTAACTTAGAAATTTACATCTACATCTTTGCCAAGTGTTCAACACCAAGCTTCTAGAGAATTTAAATGAATAGTGGCATATGTTTGATAAATAAGGTATTTGATAAACAAGATATATATTCTATAATGGAATGTCTAGTCCTCTGAGAGTGTCCTTTCCCAGACTTGGGCATTTGGGCAGAGGCCCCCATGGCTTGTCAAGGGCAATGCTGACCTCTGTTTTCTCTCAGCTCCTGCTTACACACAAGAAAAGTTTGTCTATTCAGATACATCTAATAGACAGATGATCCTCAAAAGCTTTAGACATCTGAGAATATGGCATTTAATATAAAAGTTTTTTTATGATAGAGAGACATGCCAGCTTCTGGCAGCACCCTTATTTCCTCCAAAAAAGATGGACGGGTACAGAAGAACCTCCACCTGGAATTTGCTCCAAAAGTGGAAACACCAGTCACTGAGCAACAACTGCCTTTCATCTCAACTATTGCCAAGACCTTCTTCAGACCATGGACAACAGGACTCTGAGAAATGATTGCCTCACTTTTGCCTAGACAAGGTAGGCTGATCCTCCCCACAAGTTGCTACCCCATAACTGTTGGATCTTCTGAGGCCTGGCAGGCGCAGGCCTAGCAGCCGAAGACTGATGTTGTTGCCCTGAGACTACTGCCCTCTAACCGCCATGGAAGACCCTGGGGTGGCTGTCTAGGTAGCCAGTAAGTAAGTCTCTGTCACTCTCAATTGCTACCTCAGGTAAAATTTATCCTTCTCAGATCTCTGATGCCATCTGACAACCAGGCTTTGTCAGTTCAACAGCAACCCAGGCTCCAGCTGCCTTCCCAGTTCTCTGTGTAAAATTCACAGACCTCACTCTCTTAGAGTTAATACTAAGTCTACACACAACTCACTTTGCAGTGACTGCCCTCAATGGTCAGCCACCTATATCTCCTGGTGAATTAGATGTTGGGATCCACAGAGGTTTCCTAGTGAGATCTGAACTTGCTTTACACAGCAGGGCTGTATTAGGGGATGGCGTGACCATGTGCATAGTCACCAGGTGTCTGGATGGTCTGCACTTGTCTATGCTGAGGGGAGGCCTTTTGCTCCACCCCTTGGCATTTCTTTAAAAGCCCTTTGGAAGAGACAGTCAGGGCCCGATGGATTAGGATCCAGACCCTCCTGAGGCTATCCTTTGTTTCTGTGTGTCTGTCTCTCTCTCTAGCTATCTTTCTAATATTTCCTGCTGCTCCTGCTCAAGAGTACCCTGGGGAAAAGTGGGGGTGGGATGGCCCCCCACAACTAGATAAAAAGAAGGTGCTTTAAGGTTTGTTTATGTAAAGATAGGAAAGCTGTCTTACCTCTGCTCATTTACTTATCCTTCTCAGAGCTGATGGTACTTGATGACTACAGTACTAATAGATTTGCCAGTTTTACAACTCTTCCCCCACTCCCAAGGCTACAATCACCTTGGTAGCTCATTAATAAGTTTCCTGTTAAAGTACAGACAGGTGTGCCTCATTCCCAGACTTCATGGTAAATTTCTAGCCCTTTGCTATGACACCAAGATATAAATCTGATCCAGTTGTTTCACAGACACCTGCAGGTTCCTGCACAGGCCCACCTCTCCTGCCAGACTTGTGCCAAATCCAAATCCACAGAGACCTTCCAGATACACCAGCTCCTGTACCAGCTCCAAGGAAACCAACTGGGCAAATACTGGCAGGTTAACTTCACCCACATAACTACTCATAAAAACTCTATCTCCTATCTTGTTGACACTTTTACACGATGGATAGAGGCGTTTCTCACCTCCAGAGATACAGCAGATGTGATGGCTCAGGTACTCCTGAACACATCATCCCTCAGTCTGGCATGCCATCTCCCCAAGCTCCTCGGACTTCATGGTACCACCTCTCCAGGCTTAAGCAGGCACCTACCCAGCAATAGGAACCTGGTTTTCCAAGATGTCCTAATGAAGGGCATATCTGTTCCCATGTCTCACTCATTCATCCTTGCCTTTTCTGTACAACCAGGGCACTTCTCTGTTCCATTCTTTCTGGCAGTTATCACTCTTACCATGGCTTGCCCCACTCATGGGGCTGATGATAACAACATTTTTCTCCTAGCAACATGCCTTCTCAGCTCCCTCAAGGAACAGATGCCTGAGGTCTCCAGGATGGCAGCTAACTGAATGCTTCTTTACTCACACCTCCCACTGTGTGTGACCCCAACTCCCAACTTCCCATGCTTCCCAGTACTTCATCCCAAGTCAGCAGAAGCAGTGTTGAGGATTTGGTGCCCTCATTTCCCATCCCACTTGCTTTCATAACTCACCTTTTTATCATAATCAAAAGGGAGGAATGTTAGCATTCAGAGCTGCCCCTTGGGGACCTGGTCAATATGCAGGCAGTGCCTTGGCTGACCCAGGGTCCTGACATCATATGCTCACTGCTACGTGGTCTCTCTGCACATTGCATGAATTTCCCTCATAAAACCCCCACCTGCCTTCTCTCTCTTCTTCTCTCCTCAGCCCCTGTATACTCTCCCTCTCCCTCTCTCTTTCTCATGAGGCAGCTTGGTGCTCCCTTTTCCTCTCCTCTCTCCCTTCCCCCTTCACCACTAATAAAACTCTCCACATGAGCACTATTTGCATGGTGTGTCTCTGTGGGGCACCTTGGTTCCCACCCACCATGACCACCATGTGCCTTTTAAAAAAATACAACACCTGGTGGTTCTTTTCTCCTCAAATTGTATATTTTGTATTTTTTCCTTGCTCAGCTTGCTCCTTTTCATTATAAATGTTTATTAGAGTTACCACTAACAATCACATGACAGAGTCTATACAAGGGTGTTTTCTGCCAATGCAATAAAGAACTATTCACTTTAGCCTCAGGCTGACTCTTCAGACAAGGGCAAAAGAGAACCACATTCTTCACCAAAATATCAGAAGAATGAGCTCTAGGCAACATACTAACATTCTTCTCCTCTGAAGTTTCTTGAGCCAGCCCCCACAGTTCAAATCACTGTCAGTACTGCTCTCTTCCATGTTCCTACTAGTATGGTCCATTAAGCAGTGCTTGAAGCATTCCACTGGTTTCCTAATCCAAACTTCCAAAGCCCAAATTCCTCCAAACAAAAGCATGGTCAGGGCTATCACAGCAATACTCCAGTCCCTGATACCAACTTTTGTCTTAGTTAGGGTTTCTATTGCTGTGAAGAGACACTATGACAACAGAAACTCTTATAAAGGAAAACATTTATTTGAGGCTGGCTTATAGTTTCAGTGGTTTAGTCCATTATCGTCATGGCAGGACATGGATGCATGCAGGCAGACACGGTGCTAGAGAAGGAGCTGAGAGTTCTACATCTTGATTCGCAGGAAGCAAAAGCAGTGTGTGTCACACTGAATGTACCTTGAGCAAAGGAGACCTCAAAACCTACCCCCACAGTGACACCTCCTAATAGTGCCACCCCCTATGTGGGCCATTTTCATTCAAACAACCACACACATGGTGGCTCATAATCTTCTGTAATTCTAGTTCCAAGGGATCTGATGCCTGCTTCTGACCTCCATGGGCAGGGATGCACATGGTGCAAATACATACATGCCTGCAAAACATTTACATACATAAAATAAATAAATACAACAAATTTGTACATAAAGGGTTTGTTTTTGTTCATGCCAACAAGCTGGCATCAACCTTAGGAACACGTGTTGTGTTTTCATAAGTGCCATGTGTGCTGAGGTTGGAGGCACAGAGCACTGATGGAAGGATGCAAAGAAGAGCTGCAAAGATGCTCAGTACTCATGAGGATTTACTGCTCTTGCAGAGGACCTGAGGTCAGTTCCCAGCATCCATACTGGGCAATTCACAACTGCCTGTGATTCCAGTTCTAGGAGATCCAATGTGCTTTCCCAGTTTTCTAGGCAACAGGCACACATATGGTAATATGTATAGATGATGGAAGTCACAGATTCACACAAAATAAATACATTCTAAAAACACAAACAATGCAAACCAGAATGGCTTTTTGTGAAACAGAATTTGGTGACATCTTTAAATCACTTTGCTTTTACCCTTTGAGTTAGTAACTCCAACTCAAGAACTCTAAAGAGATACTGGGGAATCGGTACAACAGAAGCACTGGGACGTGGGTGACACAGGACACAGCAAAGAACCCTAATGGCCACCTTAGAATGAAGCCAGGACCACACACCACAGGAAGTTATTCACGCCACTGTAGGAAGTAAAGAGAAGCCCCTTCCACACTGATGTAGAGAGACCTTTAGGACCCATTGCTGGGCGAGGAGGGGAAGGGATGGGGTATACAACCATGTCATGGTATCCCACCTTTGGGAAATGACGTTTGAAAAAGAAACAAAGGGAGAAAAAACAAAGTGAATAAAAATGAATAGTTGCATATGGTGGTGACTCAGTCCTATAATCCCACTACTTGTGAGGCAGAGACAGCACTGCTGTGAGTTTGGGGGCAGCCTGAGCTACATAGTGAACTTGAGGCCAGTGTGAGCCACAGAGCTACAGAGAAAGACCCTATGCCACATACATACATATATACATACATATGTACATACATACATACATACACACATGCACACACATATAACACATACATATATATAACACACATATATAATATGCACATATATATAACATATACACACATGCACACTACACACATGCACACATACACATATAACACACATATAACATATACATATATAATATACACATATATAACATATATACACACATGCACATACACACACAAAAGGCATACACACATGCACACATACACATATAACACACACACACACACACTATAGAGCAAGGGGCGGCTGAGTGACGATAACCTCAACAACCCTCTGGACAGATCTTCCTAAAGTCATAGCATTGGAGTATGCACTTGTACAAATAAAGTACAACCAGGATTAACAAGCACAGTTCCCTAGCCCCAGGTCATTGTGGAAAGCCCCAACAGGCACCCTTACCTACTATATTTTTCGTTTTCACAGAACAGATTCTTAAATGGAATTTGGGGGAGCTCATGCATCTTTAAACTTTATATTATGAAGCTGTCAAGCATATGGAAATAGGACTGTGAGCCTAGCATGTATTAAGAAGCTGATAGAAACTCACAGAGTGAGAATGACTGTTCCTTGTTAATGCGGTATTTCTGCACATGCCTGGGGAATGTGCCCTCTGGACAAGAAAGAACAGTGATGTAATTCAAAGCTGGCCACAGGAGCCACACCTTTAAAGGGTTTCCACCAATCCAAGTCAGACCAATTTGAACATTTGAAAGAACAATGAATGCAATGATTTGAAACACATGAAATATATAAAACCTATGAATTAACAATTAGACACATACACACACAAAGAAATCATTGGTCTCTATTAGCAGGACCAGGGTACTAACTCCTTTGCTATTAGGAAAAGTTACATAGAAAGGAAGACCCAGGTTTTATTGTGCCTTTTCCTAACAAACTGTGCTAAACAGCACCTGGGGAAGCTTTATGAAAGAAATCCAGCCAACTTATGAGAAAATCACATGGTTAATATTAAAGGGAAAATTGGAAATGGGCTGCATCTCAGCAGATGCTCAGGCCACACAGGGAGAGGGAGGCAGGAAGTTTGATTTCAGACTGAGCAGCCTGGCATCCTTAGAACCCTTGGGTCAGTGTGGAGTTCTAAATGAGAATGGCCCTTGTAAACACATATGTTCACATTATTGGAACTGTTTGGGAAGGAGTACAAGGTGTGGCCTTCTTGGAGGAGGTTTGTCACTGGGGGTGGGTTTTGAGGTTTCAAAAGGCCACACCAGCCCCCTCCCCCTCTCTGCTCCGCTGCCTGGAGATCACGACAAAAGCTTTTTGCTACTGCTGTAGCACCATGATTGTCTACACCACCACACTCTGTGCTGTGATGACGATGCACTAATTCTCTAAAATGGTAAGCAAGCCCCCAATTAAATGTTTCTTTTTTCTTTTTCTTTTCTTTGTTGCAGAATATTTGTTTACAGTGTGTGAAGATGTGTCACTGTGATAGGTGTAATTAAGAGCTGGATGGCCAATAGCTAGGCAGGAGAGACTAGGTGGGACTTTGGGAGAGGGAGTGGAACTCTGGGAAGAAGAGAGGCAGAGAGCTGCTAGTGAGACGCTGAAGAAGTCAGATGGTACAGAGGAGACGTAGCCAAGCCATGTGACAGAACATAGATTTTAAAAAAGAAACAGGTTAATTTAAGTTATAAGGGCCAGTTGGGAAAAAGCCTAAGCTAAGACCAATCTTTCATAATTAATAATAAGTCTCTGTGTTGTTATTTGTGAGCTGGGGGCCCAAAGAAAAGTCTTTTGTTGGTGTTGTTGTTATAAGAGTTTCCTTGGTCACGTTTATTCACAGCAATAGAACAATGACTAAGATGGTATCAGCAATCTCTTTGGGTTTGCACATTTTGTCTACATGTCCCTCTGACATGTAGGCCCATAGGAGTGTACGGACATTGGAAAGAGTAGGAAAGATCAACTGTACCTTAAAGTGAGCTACCTTGAGGGAGAGTTTGGATGGTCCCATTCCATGACAGAAGATCACATGCACCGTGTGTGCACAAAGAGGGGGCCCTTTGCTCAGACAATTTCTCTCAGAAGCTTCCTGGGCTCTCTAGCACAGAACTCTTGACACAGCCATGGCTGGCCAGACTGACTGCTGAAGAACAGGATGCCAGCACCAATGGGTAATACACAGCACAGGGAGGTCTCTGCAGGGTTCGGTGATACTTTTCTTCACCAGGAACTGGTGTCACACAGCCCTGCAGAGGAGGAAATCCTGAAGATCAACTTCACAGGAAGCCAGGTGACAGGAAACAGGAGAGATGCCAACTCGGTGGTCAGACCTGGGTCAACTACAAACCTCTTCAGGCCCATCTGGGTATTGTTGTGCCCAAATCACGACCCACAGAGAGACCACCAAGGATGAGCATACCAGAATGCAAAAGCAAGGTTTAATTCTGGATATCCAAAAGCAATACAAGCCTAGGTAGGGACTTTGTCCAATAGATCCAATGCAGTGGAGGCTGGAGGAAGTGCCTGCCTATCTGCAAGCTTAGTTTTTAAAGGCAAAAGCCACAAGGTTACATCATTTAGGGGTGCCAGTATGGGTACAATTCTGATCGGCTTGCTTCTAGGGACTTTCTAGAAATCATGGCTTAATCTTACTTCTAAGGGAGTGGTTGCCCGCCACCATTTCTCATTGGCTGCCCTCAGGTGGGGACACTTTTATGTCAGTTACCCTGGAAACCAGAGTTGGAACATTCTTTGGTCAAACAGTTACCTAGGGAACCAGGGAGAGGACATTCCATAGTCCAGCAGTCATTACCTTGTGACTACCTGTGACTGTATTTTTACACTTCCTGGTTTCTGGAATCTGGACTGACTGGTTTCAGTAACTCGTGGCCTATTCCAGTAGCTCATGGCCTGTACCTAAAAGGAGAAATCTTAGGCCTTAGTTTTAGGGTGAAAGCATTTTGGTCTTATTTCTAAGATGGCTCATGTTGGTCTCACAGATATCATCCAAGCACTGGGAAACTGTGAACCTCAGTGAGTTCTCATCACACTTGCCCTCAGCAGCTAAGTGCCCACAGTCTCTCCTTGTCAAGTGGTCCAGAAGCTTTGGGAGTCTAATGCAGAAGTGATTCAAGTTTCAGATAGTCCATCTTCAGAATCTAACAGTTTGCTGAGATAACACACAGGCATTCGATCTGTAAACTTTGTCCTATAACTGGCCCCTCTGTGTTTGACACCTTTAGTTTTGGACTTGGTGGATAAGATCTCTGGTGCTTCCCCACTTGCCAGTCTCTAACTTCAAGCCAATTGTGCCATTTGGAATCACTGCTGCTGTGGAATTTGATTTGTGTGACTAGGAAAACCACACCTGAACAAGCCCACAGGGAAGAGCTGGCAGGGCTGAGTGCCCTTGAGGAGGGTGCTTGCTGTGTCCAGAGGCACTGGCAGGTGAAGTCACCACCCTTTGGAAAGCCTGAGGGAACCATGGCATTCTCTCATGGCTGAGGCTAGAAGGCTCATTAGTTTTCTCTAGCAGAAGAGGCAGGCCTCAGACATAATGTGGCTGGTCACCTAATGCTTCCATTTCCAAACAGGATAGGATTTAGGTGGAGGGGCCCTTCCTGTGGACCTCACCCTGGCATGCCCTCATCCTCCAATTACCCCTGGGGGTCGCCCCACAAAACCATCTCTGTCCTGTCAGAGGTACCTTCCGGGTCCCGTGTGAGGCGACAGCTTGTTGTTTTTAGCAGCACTCTTACCCTGCAAGGGAAAGTCACGAAACACGACAGAATCCACTAACAGGAATTTTATTAAGACAAGGAGAAAGGGGTAGATGTGATCAGGCCTGCGGAAGGACATGTGTGAGAAGGGGACGGGGTAGCATGGTGCCTGCTTTTTTTTAAAATTTTTTTTATTTTGCAATACAATTCAGTTCTACATATCAGCCACAGATTCCCCTATTCTCCCCCCTCTGGCCCCCCTCACCCTCCCCTCAGCCCACCCCCCATTCCCACCTCCTCCAGGGCAAAGCCTCCCCCGAGGACTGAGATCAACCAGGTAGACTCAGTCCAGACAGGTCCAGTCCCCTCCTCCCAGGCCGAGCCAAGCAACCCTGCATAGGCCCCAGGTTACAAACTGCAACTCATGCAATGAGCACAGGACCCGGTCCCACTGCCTGGATGCCTCCCAAACAGATCAAGCTAATCAACTGTCTCACTTATCCAGAGGGCCTGATCCAGTTGGTGACCCCTCAGCCACTGGTTCATACATAGTTCATGTGTTTCCGTTCGTTTGGCTATTTGTCCCTGTGCTTTATCCAACCTTGGTCTCAACAATTCTCGCTCATATAAACCCTCCTCATTCTCGCCAATTGGACTCCCAGAGATCTACCCGGGGCCTAGCCATGGATCTCTGCATCCAGATCCCTCAGTAGTTGGATGGGGTTTCTAGCACGACAATTAGGATTTTTGGCCATCCCATCACCAGAGTAGGTCAGTTCAGGCTGTATCTCGACCATTGCCAGCAGTCTGTTGTGGGGGCATCTTTGTGGATTTCTGTGGGCCTCTCCAGCACGTTGGGGCCTGCCTTTTTAAGGGCCAGCTCACACCTACACACACAGGCCCATGTGGCTACTCCACACATGCGCATAGATGACCAAGCAGTCATGGGGCATGGGTTACGTAGGATGTATGACCCAGAAATGACTAGGCAGAAATGACTAAATGCCCCGCCGGGCATGCATGACTATGGGGGCGTGGTTGGAATTCCTATCACTGATGACCTCTGACAGTGCTGTCCTTCTCTGCTGTGGCCCCTGTCACCTCCTTCATTTGTAGACAGATTCTGAGAGGGAAGGACCCAATTATAGTCTATGACGAGGCCTCACCGGCCAGCAGGGTTCTAGTGTCACTCGGCTCGCCGGCTCCTGAGTTAGTGCTTCTGTCAGGACCTGCTATTCTGAGTGAATAATTAGTGCCCTGGCTTTTGATGTAGTGTTCGGTAGGGTCCTTGAGTTTTTTACTCAACAAGAGTTGGAAAAAGAAACAGCCATTTTCTCCCCTTGATCTTCAATAGCTATGATTTTCCACCCAGGCTGCAAGACAGCTTTCGGGAAGGGGAGCACCCTGCATCTTCGGCTGCCAACCGGCTATCTCTCTGAGGGAAATGTGGCCACAGAGCTCGCTAGAAGCTCAGCTGGTACACCGATCAACTGACTGGCAATTGAGGAGAAACGCGCTGATAGCCTCCACTAAGGCAAACGCCTCAGAAAAAGGCTCTAGCCTCAGCTGCCCTCAGTACTGTTTAGGAATGCCTGAGTTTCACAAGTGGCCACTCTGGTAACTTCCACTTCCTCATGCTCCCAGATTTGGTCCCTCTGGCTCCAGTCAGCCTCAGTAACACCTTAGCCATAGCCTGTGCCCTGTCTCAAGATGTGCTTACTAACAGAACCATCAATGAGTCACTACAGGGGTCTCCACAAAGCTGCCCTAGGTCCATTCATGTCTCTTCCCTCACCTCTGTGATGGTGTCCCCTTGAGTTCACACCTCTTCTCTCACTCACTGACAAGTTGGACCTGCCTTCCCCTATCAGCCCCCTTACCAAACCCCACCCTCACTCCTATCACTGAGTAGAGTTGGTTAATGGTGTACCTCAGTTTCATTCCCTTTCAACCATGGCTTCCTACAGTTCCTGCTCTTGTAGATGGTAAGATCTGCTCCCCAGGACACCCAAAGCCCCTACAACTTCTGTCAGCAGAATTCCTGAAAAGCTGTGTCTATAATGGCTGATTAAAATGTCAATGACTGTGGGGATGTTGTAAAGTCTGGAGCCTAATTGCATGGAGTTTCTCTTGGGCTATCTTCAGCCCCACAAAGAGCAGCTCCTTGGCCACCTCAGCACCAGGCCTAACATCCAGATAATCAGATAAAACCCTTTGGAAGAATTAACATAACAAAACCCGAAGGGCTAAGAATGCTACCAGATAATCTCTAAGGCCTGTAGTTGAGGTAACCACCCTCTCTGATGCTCCTACCAGTGAATTGTAAGACTCTCTCAATTCATAACTCTCTTCTTTCTGTTACCATGAAAACTCCGTGAGGGTACTCCCATGTTGGAACATTGTATTTGGGACACAGCTTCCTGCCCCAGAGAGTCTGGGGAGATGCCCCAGGTACAGCCAAACCTATTGATGGGCTGCCTCAAAATGAGGTGTACCCTATACTGCAGGGTGCTTGATAAAATACAGATAATAATTATTGGATAGGTACATGAGCATCAGTGTACATGTGAAACTGCTTGTAGTGCTTTCCAGGGAGGGAGAGAAATGGAGGGTCAGACAGAAGCCACTGTCTCCACCTGTGTGTGCATTCAGCTTGTTCCATGGTTTCCTACAGCGCACAGCTCTTTACGTTCTTGTGTTGGAGGTAGATTTTGTGCTAAAAGGACATGTAAGGTTTCATGTTTTAGGACATAAGGCTTCCCAGAAGTTGTGTGTGTGTGTGTGTAAGAGAGGGAGGGAGGGAGGGAGGGAGGGAGGGAGGGAGGGAGAGAGAGAGAGAGAGAGAGAGAGAGAGAGAGAGAGAGAGAGAGAGAGAGAGAGATATGATGTGGTCTGGGCACTGTTCTTCCTCAGTCACCATCTACCTGTTTGGAAACAGGGTCTCTTGCTGGCCAGTGACCTGGCTGAGAGCCCTACAGATGCATCCACTGGCCTCTGTCTTCCTAGTATTGACATTGAAAGAGTGAACCTGGGTTCCAGCAATCAAATCAGTTTCTCATGCTCGGAAGGCAAGAGCATCACTGAACCATCTCCCCATTCCAGCAGTTTTTAAGATCTAGCAGATGTCACAGCTCTTAATGATGAGGTTTATCCAAGGCAGGAGGAAGGGAGGGAGGAAAGGAAGGAGGAAAGGAGGAAAATAATTTAATAAGCCTTTGGTAAAATATCTGGAATCTTGACTGCAAGCAGTAATTTTCCAATGACTTGCCCAATTTATTTCCTCAGCACTGTCCTCAAGATGTATCCAGGTAGAAGAGTTGGTGACTCAACATTGGCTCACTGGAGTCATAAAAATGACAGATTCTCATGTGCATGAAGACATTGGATGTACCCTATTCTGCAGGGTGCTTCATAAAATAGACACACATGTGAAGGTAATAGTTATTGGATAGGTACATCCCCACCCTCTTGAGTCAATCAGCTCTCCAAAACCAGATTACTTACTTTGGTTTACTGCACTTTCAGGTGGGCTGTCTTAGAAACCCCGCTCTGCCCTAGCCTGTGGCATCTGCTCGACCAGGCCTGTGAGGTTACTCAGCTGGAGCTATTGCATTTAGTTCAGGAGCCCAAAGCCACGGAGTTTTCTCAAACAAGCCAAGCATCCCCATTCTCCCAGGACTTTCTCAAACAGTGGAGTGACATGCTTCACTCTGAGAAATGTGTCCTTAGGCGATTTCATTCTTGGGTGACTATTGTGGATTTTACTAACACATGTTAAGATGGCCGCAATGGTACTAGGTCATATTGTCTTATGGAGACATGTTTCACAACACTTCATCACAGAAACCTCAGGATGCTGTACTAATGACTCTGTCTGGCCCTGGATTTATCTGGAGTACTTTGAAATACTCCTGTAATCCACTACCTGACCTTCATAAATTTTTGGCAAAGGAGAGGAAGGTATTTATGCATATATTTGTGCAAGATATGTGAACAAGTGCACATAGGAGGTATGGATGTGCATGCAGTATGAGAATGGATGTGTGCATGTACATGGATGTGCATGTCTTCATGTGGAGACCAGTGATCAAACTTGGATGTCATCCCTTGGGGGGCATTCACCTTACTTTATTTTATCCACCAGTCTCCATCTCCCTAGTGCTGGATTTTACTAACTGGGTTATCAGACCCCCCAAAAGGAGGTTACTAGTGTATCCCTTGACATTTGCTCTTTGTCACCATGCTTTGTCTTGGGGATACTTCAGACAGCCAAGATCCACAGAACACATACAACCTAAAACGAGAGACAGTGGACACATTAGACAAGACCATTCAAAGGATGGTGGTGGAAGCATTGCAGACACTGAAGTGGAGTGGTGCACACAGGTGATGGTGCGGAAGGGGCGCTCTGAAGAGGGAACTCATGGCACATCCTTTGGAGGCATCAAAGTCCAAACTGAGAGGGAGACAGACAGGTTGCACTGAGGGTATTCAGCGAGGGGAGTGCAGACAAGAGGGTCCGGATAGAAAGTAGCTCAGCTTGTTCGACAGGAAGGAAGACTGTAAGAGCAGGCTGGGGGCTGCTAACCTGGGTGACTGTCCCCCACGGGGTATATTTGGCAACATCTAGAGACATTTTTTGTCACAGTGGGAGGATATTACTTGGTGGCTAGTGAGGAGGGGTGTGAGGTGGTACCAACTATCCCCCAGAGTAAAGGACAGCTGCCCTTAGGATAGTAACATGGACTAACGTGCAGGTAGTGTTGGGGTCAACTCTGGACCAGAGGGTGTCAGAGAGGGAGAGTGGAAGAGCCTACCTGAACAGAGTTTGGTGAATCATATGGGACCAGGTAGGTGATCCCTAAGGAGGAGTTTAGCTTTTGTTCTAAAATGATGGTTGGCCTTTGGAGACTTCTCGGAAGCTGCCATGGTCTTCTATATTTAAAAATGATAGGTGTGGTGGAAAATCAGTGGGGTGGCTATCACATAAGGCCCTTCTACAGAACCCCAGATGGAGATCCTGGCAGCAGTGCTCCAGCTGGGGACCCCTGGGGTAGGAATGTGGGGGAGTAAGCTTGAGGAAGTCTTCGGCACACTGCCAGGATCTTGACAGGCAAGCAGTCAAGAGTCAAAGGAACAGCCTTTTGTGCAATGCACAAGATAGGCAGTTCGGCTTGCACATGGAAAGAAGCTCAGGGCTTGTGGCACAGGCCAGTAATCCAGCTGCTTGGGAGGGTGAGGTAGAAGAATCGTAAGTTCTAGGACCACACAGGTAACTTGGTGAGATCCTGGCTCAAAATCTGAAAACAAACAAAGTAAAGGGCTTAGGATGTACATCAGAGGTAGAGTACTTGCTACTGTTCAAGGCAGAGAAAGGAGAGAGAGAGGGAGAGGGGGAGAGAGGGTGCTCAAATGTTTTATGTTGGGCGGAGGGAAGATAGGCTGGACCTGGATGAAGAAGACACTTGGAGTGAAAATGAGTGAAACCAACGGCATCCAACCTGCAGCAAAGCGACTACATTATTCCTTTTCCTGGGGAAACGGGAACTTTTCCTGGCCTATTGACCCCAGCTGAAAGAAACAATGCCACTCAAGTCTAGCTTGGTGAACCAATGAGTTTCTGGGATTACCTCCAAGATTATGGAGTTCTTGGTCAGCTGCATCACTGAAAATCCCTGACCACAGCATGAGCTGTAGGACTAATCCTCAACCCTAAGCAACTGTCCAGCTCCATTATGCTCTAGGAGGGTTACACTGAGGGGTGGGACATGAGAGATGCAGTGGCTAGATTCTCAGGTGAGGGTTTGGTTACCCCACCTTCTACTCAGGAACATTAATACCCTTCCCTTAGTCTTGTGAGTCTTTGGTAGGCAATCACAGCCTCTCTGATTCCAAGATGCCAATGGCTATGTCAGGCTCAGAGGACCAAGTCCCACAGTAGGGATGCATAGGGTGTTCAGTAGTTTACTTGACAAGACTTGGTGATGAAAAGGAGGTAGGATGAGTCAGCTGATTCCCAGTGGTCAAGATTTGGTGAGAGGAAGGGGACCTGATGGGCTTGTGATGCTAAAGGTTGATGGGAAGGACAGGACGAGATTGATGAAGCCTCCCCACACCTAGGGACCATGAGCTTCAAGGAATAGTGGAGAGCAGAGGCCAAGGGAAGGGCTCTGTGGCTACCATCCTTCAGAAGGAAAGCAGCGACTAAGCCAAATGAACAGAGAAACTTCAGTCAGAAGCCAGATCAAAGGAAAGTGGGAGGGGGGTACCCAGACTGTCTACAAAAGAGAACAGTGATAGCGACCAAGCCACCAACTGCTGAACCCATCGCTGAGTCAGCCGAGAGTACTAGGGACTGTCGGGTGACCACAGTCCAGTGAGGACCTGTACGTGAAGTCAAGGACATGGATGAAAGCCGCCTGAGAAGAGCAGGATGTGGGAAGGATCAGAGCAAGCCTAGCTTCAATGGGAGGGATCTGACGTACTCACACATGACACGAAAGCACAGGCAGTAGGCAGAACAGAAGCACAAGGTCCCGAGATGCTGGGAAGCTGCAGGCATGTTGAAGAATTCAGTCTTCCAAGCAAAACAGCTACCAACTTCACCAGCTCAGCTGTACCTGTGCCAACTAGCAGGGCCGTGGACTGACCACAGTCCCTAAGAGAAGGGAATCAGAAGGGTCGTTGAACATTTACCTGAGATTCCAGCCATCTATCCCAGCCCTTCGTTTGCAACTCTGCCCTAATTGTATGTGGTCTAGAACATACAGGGGGCAGTTAACTAAAGGGGCTGCATCCATATGCTATGGAGAAGCCACCATTCATGCTGTGTGAAGACTGGTGCAGCTCCCTTGGGGTCATCCGTACTCCTGTGCCCTCTCCCCTCTCCCATGCCCTGTAGATAAGCCCAATAAACTCACTGATTCCATGGTTAAACTGTGGTAGAATTATACATATCTGGTTTGTCATTAGAACCTTCTGGGGGTGTAGATTCTTTATGTCTGCACTGGAGAGGAATTCTGACAGCTGAGGCAGGAGGCAGGGAAGGTCCATGAAGAAAAAGGAAGGAGGGAGATCAACTCAGGTGTCTCTTTTGTTTCCTTCAAGAAGCCTTGACTATGGCTGAGCAAAGGGCTGAGGTCCCTAGATTAGAACCTGTGAGGATGGGTAGAGGTGTCCAGGCCCGTGTATCATGGTGGCCAAGCAGCTCTCAGATGCCCATGGCTGGAGTCTATGCTCCAGGCACCTGAAGTGGAGGCATGGAAGTTGGAGTGCACACTGATGTGTGCCCTTGAGGCTGCATTTAATATGACCATGGGTAAAATAACAAAGCGGCTACTGTCACTGGGGCCAAGGGGCTTGCAGGGCTGGAGTGTTAAGAGTCACTACAGGGATTTTCTCAGGAACACATAATTTCATACTGGAAGGCCAAGGAACATGACCTGCCTTAGCGTACAACATGAAGGACATCAAGGCTGATACGTTCTGGGTAAATAGGGAGTATCAAGGTCACACCAGCAGAGGGGCAGGGGGCCAGGCATGCTAGAGGGTGGCAATGGAGAATGTTGTATTCACTTTCTCCAAGGACCTGGCATGGAGAAGTGAGCAGAACCGGAACCCACTTATTTGGGAACAGCTGTGAGATGCTCATTGGGTGTTTGGTGTGCAGAACGGCACTGGCACTTCTAGCCTTCTGCGCTGCTTCTGTGTTCCCATGTGAGCTGAGCACAGGGGTTCTTCGTCTGCTCTTCTGCTTGGTGCAGCTGGCAGAACCGAAGCTGCACGGAGTGTGGTTAAGGGCTCTCCATGTATGAGGGAAGCCACCTGGGCAGCAGAGGATGGACATCAGTCCCTTTTCCTCCCCAGAGGCAGGAGTCAGTTTTACCCCTCACAGAACAGTGTGGTCACCAGGGCACAATTAGCACAAAGAGGCATTTTCAATGGTCCTGCTGTGTGCTTAGCTTTGGGCAGTTTGCAGTCTGTCTGGGTCAAGTCCAAGTTCTTCCCCTGCCCATGTGTTTTCACTCCAAGTGCCCTTTGGATATGCATGTCTCTCCAGATTACCATCACTAAATATGTTCTAGTATTTGTCCTTGGAGTTCCACCTCAGGCACTCCATCTACCCACCACTTTCACAAAGTGGTGTCCTATGGACTTAGGGAGGTACTCAGTTTATGAAGAGGGTAAGGAGCCTCTATTGTTAGACCTCCAGGACAAAATGACCACCCCCCCCATACCCCAGGAGGATGAAGCAAAAGAATACACATACACCCACAGCAGGATGAAGCACATGCACGCACACACACACACACACACACACACACACACACACACCCCAGTAGGATGAAACATACATTTACACAGACAGACACACAAACACACACCAGCAGTATGAGACAAAAAGGCACACACAAACCCAGCAGAATGAAACACACAGACACAGACACAAACACAGACACACAGACACACACACAATTTGAATTATTTGAAACTTTAGCTGTACTGTAGTTTTTTTTTTTTTTTTAAAGTATCCGAGTTAACTGTGTTGAGTCGGCACTGTACAGAAATTAACAGCATATTGGTCTAGAAACATCAAACTTAACTGTTTCCCATATGTAAGCGGTAACACATTATTAAATATGTAAGGCCTTATCTGTACGGGTTTGGTTACAGAAACTAAGAAAGTGTTCACTAAACACCACCACCATACAGACTACACAGCTTGGGTTCTGCCTGCAGACAGGAAGCAGGTGAACTCCTAACACGTGTCCTGGGAAGCGCAGACTAGAAAGGCAGACAGCTGTTTGGTCCACATTAGCAGGTGACATTGCCACTTACACTGCTTCCTTTCCTTTCCCAACATTCCATCTTGTCTCCAGTTATGTGGAAGGAAGCTGAAAAGAACATGACAAACCCCTTCACATTAATCTGAAAGAATATGGAGACGTAGTTTTATTGAGCACAAAGGTCCCTGCATTCACAGATCACTCTAGGGAAACCAGGAATGTTAAACACGTAGGGCTATCTTTTCAAGAAAAAATATGTCTAACCTGTTTTTCCACCCAGAAGGCTGGGAATGGAGGTGAACGGTCAATAGCCTGGTGGTCTGCACTATCTGGAGGGCCAGGCCATACCTATCCCCATGAGCAGGACCAGAAGTGGTTAATAGTCTAGGCAACTTTTGCATTATCCATGGGACCCCTACAGCCAGGACTGGAGATATTTAGTAGTCTAGAAGATCTCTGCACTGCCTGTACAGCCAGGAGGGGCCCTCGAGCTCCTACAACTAGGACCGGAGGTGACTAACAGCCAAAATGACCTCTACACTCACTATCTGTACGACCACGACCACTCCAGGTCCTTCCCTAGGCCCTTAACACACGTAGCCTATCTCTCGAACCCATTTCTTGGAAGAAGTGGCATGAACTTTGAGTTTCAATGTAACTACGTCTCCTTGTGCTCAGGAGATTGTACTACAGCAGGAAACTTTTTTCTAAATTATACTATGCTTAAATATGCTGAGTCACATTTCCTTCTTGCCTCTAGCAGATCAACACTCTGCTGGTCCTGGTGGTCGTAGAGTCCCGCAGGATTTCAATTGCTAACTGGAGGGCCAAAGGTGAAAATGATATGCGGGTGACATTGTAATAGAAAAAGGCATGCATCACCTTAGAATGAGATGCTTTTAACCTGCTGAGGCACTCTACAGGTAGCCATTAAAGTATGGTAGACCAGGAGGCAAATACAGGACATTGCTTGGCTTAGTCCTGGCTTACAGGCAACTCTTAATCCAGAGCTGGTTCTGGCATTTCCAGGCATTATTGGGAGGCAGTTTTCTTAGAGTTGGAAGTGGTATGGGGAAGTTCAAGGAGGGTCAAAGACTGGACATACAACATTGAAAAAAAAGTCTCAATTGTCATTTTAATGTCCTTTCAACAGACAGAACCAGCCATTAGAGGAAAGTCTAAGTTCACTGGACAGAAGACCAGAAAGACTTCAGTGTGAAGCCAGTAGCACTTCCCTGTCCTTAGAAAATAAGGATGAGTAACTCCAGCTGTAAGCAGCAGGGAGAACTTTCTTCACTCATTCTATGGCTTCTCCCTTTACACACGGTAGAACATTGTATTCTTAGAACAAAATGAACCAAAGGCCAATAAATGCTGCACTTACTTATGGGCAAATTCAGGGCATGCAACAGTCCAGAACAGGGAGAGCAGCTGGAGGGCCATTTGCCCATTTCTTCCTGATGTGTTCTATGCCTTCTGGAAGAGCAAGGGGCCATCCTGAGGGGACACCATTCTGGTTTCTGACATTTGTGTGGGGCTAGAGTCAACCTGGTGCTGGCTTAGACCCTCAGGACCTCTCAAGACCAGCAGCTATCATCACACCTCAGCCCGACACCTCAGGTCCCGAGCTGGTTTTGAGCCAGCCATTGGTTCTTGATCAAGGCTGAGTGAACAACACGCAAATCAGATGGGGGGACTTTGAGGCCCCCCTTTCCATCATGGCTGACCTGGCAGAGCCGTCACCTTCTCTAAATTGAGCAAGGCTAAGTGTGAACTTTGTTCCACTTGACATAGCAGGTAGGATAAGGGTTAAGAAAAGAAAAAAACTATCACAAATACTTCAGAGCTATTTGCATTTTCAAACACATATCGATCATATCAATCAACATCAGCACAAGCAAGATCAATGACAATGATGAAAGCAGTTTGCCTCAAGTCATTTGTACAACACGGGGATTCCAGAGATGAACTGGAAGAACAAATTAGCATTCAATGACAAGAAATACAAGGAACCTTTCCCCAACCACAGTCCGTCTTTTCTTCCATGTGTCACTTACGAAGGCACTTGTGTTGTGCTCTCGATTTTCTGATCAGCCCAGCTCTATGTTGGAATAGTGAGGACTCTTACATTAAGGCCCCACTGAGTTACAGATCTGGTCACCAGGGAGGCAGTTACAGACAATACCACCCCCACCTTTTTGGAGACACTTCTGCTTTGCATCAGGGATGAATTCAAAAGACCCTTTGATGAGTGTCCAAGGAGAGTCAACATAGTCCAACAGCCCTTGGTTAGGGCCAGTAGTGACATCGCAGATGTTACTCTGTAAGATGTCAAGCATACCACAGAAGCTTACTGTTTTGCTTTGTTTCCTAACCCTAGGGAATGCAGGGCTAGACAAATGCTGGACAGAATTATAATTCTGATTACATGTTATTTCTGTATTTTAATTTCCCATGGGCTAGTTGCCCATTATAGGAATCAGGAGGCCATCAACGATACCACCTTACAAAGCAGAAACCGATAGGAGGTACAACAGACACTAGGATCTAATACAGCATCTCTGCCACACTTAGTTAGTGGTGAGGATTACTTTCTATTACATGTCAAAGAAAACTGTTAAGGTTTCTTCTGGCACAATGGAGCTCATGTCCTCCACAAAGCTAAACCCACCAGTAGATGGTGCTATAACAAAAGAAACCAGGCCATGGTTGGGTCCCTGGCCCCCGAGTCTGGCCTGGAGCCCCTCACCAGAGCCAGGCTAAGTAGACAAGGGCAGAAAGCCTGGAGATCCCGTATGCAGCGGCATGCGGCTGAGCCACCAGGAACCAGTGTCCAGGCCCCAGCAAGTCACCAGCCTCACTCACACTTTCTCTTTCCCTTCACAGCTTTTCCCAGCGGTCTGAGTTTCCTCACAGGAAGCAGAGAATACACCCCTCAGGGAAACCCTTTCTCCATAATACTCACTGTGCAGATGCCATGGCTGCTTCAGGGGTCTTCAGGTATTATCAAGTACTTTAATGCTCAAAACCCACCTCAGTTTTATAAGTAGCTTTACATATACTATTAGAAGTGAATAAATTCTTCTCAGGAAATAACTGGGGAGGCTCCTACGGTAAGAGCACGGACACTTACAGGTAGGTAAGTCCTTCACATGGGTGCAAGAGAAGAAATGTTCCCCTCTCTATGTACTACTATGTCTGCACAGTTCCTTATATGCAGTGTGTAGAGTGTCTCCATGACAGAACGAACAGAGACAGAGATGACAGAGACACAAGCACTGGAGGAGCTGGGGACACAAACATGGCGTCTCTGTCTTGCTGCTTCCCCCACATCTTTTGCTGGTCCTGGTGGGTGGTGGCTGCCTCTGGTGCCATCGAGGAATACACAAGTATTCACTGACTCTGTTGACCACCCTCCATAGGCTCTGACCCCTCTGTAAGACCCATACTGCGCTCAAGGCCTCTTCCACAAAGGGGACAAGTGAACTCTGCTGGAAATGGGGATCTAAGCATGAATGAATTGGAAAGCTAGCCCGGCTTGACAGGAATAAGTCACTGGGGAAAACTAGACACTTGTGTGGCTTTTCTGATCCATGACTCACATGGCGTGATGCAGAGTAAGGGAAGGATCAGGGCCCTTGAGATGACTCCACTTCCAGTCTCTGCCACATTTTGGAAACCTGGCTCCTTCAGTACTGGGCCCAGCACTGTGCTGGAGTGAGCTAAGCCTTCTCCTGTGGCCTCAGGTTAGTGGTCTGGGCTAGTCCAATAGCACTCAGGGCAGACCTAAAGGGAGACAGATGGAAACAGAAGCCACCTCTCTTCTACATACAGCTCTCAATTTGCAGTTACAATAAAAGGTACATTACCTGCTCACATGATCTCCTGGAAGAACTGAAAGCCAACTTGGTTCTGCCGGAGTAGACGCTTCCCATGGGCACCCCCCTATACAATCTCCATCTAGTCCCTGTTAGTGTCTACACTGTACAATAATAAAAGGAAAAGAATAACACCTACTGTGTATACAGCTGACCAGAAGGTCAATTCATTCTCTGCAACTGAACTTGTTGAGTATTAAGGAAACACATAAACCACAATCCACGTTGGTTAATCTCAATGTATCCCTTCCAACTGAAAGCTGGTATGACTGTAAGACACAGCTGGGTGCTGAGACAAATGCAAATGGATCCAGTGCTTGTAAATTTCATATTTATTATAACAAAAATTATGACATGTCCATTTGTGCATTCTGCTTCAATATAACTCTGGATGTGTAGATGGTCTAAGGGACTCTATCCAGTCATGCTGATTGTGGCAGCAGTAAGGAGCACAATTAAAAAGTGTCTGCAAAGGTCCCAGGTTCCCAAGAGCAGGCTCCTGTCCAGTGACCTCAGAACCACATCACCTACACAGAACACACTGACCACATGGCCCACACCGAAGATGAGCAAAGTGGGGATGGGGCAGGGAAGGCTCCGCAGAGGGGCAGGAGTAGTTATTTAGGCTGTGTCCTTACGCCAAGACTACAAACACTTTAAGCATCACTATGCAACACTTAGCTATTTACAATAGAAATTTCTCAATCAACTGTTCTCTCAGAGAAAATTAGTGAGTCCCAGTGACTTACGTCACCTGACAGAGTAAAGCAACTCCTAGGAGTTAGTCTCCATATTCTACAAATGTCTATCATTTTCAAGACAAAAAAAGCCTTTCCCCACAAAGAAATAAACAATTACAATATTATTAAGTCATTTAGCAATGGCAACTTGCCCTGCCTTCCAAATAAACAAAACAACAAAAAGCAATTTTTAAAAATTACATTATCATTAACTGCTTCTCTGTAATATATTAAACCTTTTGCTCTTTGCCTTTACACATTTGATATGTTAGGGAAAAAAGTTAACAAATTTAAATCATATTGGTAAAGTGTCACTAGAAGAAAAGTGGTTGTTATTAAAAGTAACCAATACAAAGAGAACCTACAGATGAGCTGCAGCCAGTGGGGCAGTGTCTGGGAGAAGGGCACGGAGTAACACCCCTGGTTTAATGTGAGCCTGGGAGACTCTCTCAGTCTTTCTGGTTAGTTTATTGTTTAAAACAGTACTCAGACTGGGTCATAGTGGTGTATCGTAACAGTCTGGCAGGTGGTCCACCTGGAACTGCCGCTGTGGCTGTGGTGGTTGGGGTGGTGGTGGCAGCTGCTGCTGCTGCTGCTGCTGCTGCTGCTCCTGGTGATGTTTCATGATTTCTTTGACTTCCTCTTCCAGCTCCGGGGGTATGATAAACTGATCATCTGGATCTGGCTGAGCCGGGGCTGCAAAATAGCCTCCCGGCTTTCGGAGAGGTGCGTCTGCAGCAACCTCTATCATGTTGTGGCTCCTTTCCTGGGGTGCTACAGAGCCATTAGCCCTGCGTCGCCCAATGGTCCCCACAGCAGAAAAGTCTGCCTTCTTGGACAAGCCTGACTCCTCCTCATTGGCACTGATGACAATGCCCTCATCACTGGCCTCAGCTGGCACCTGAAGCAGGTGTTGTCTCTCCTTCTCCTTGGCCCGGCTGCAATGGATGTCCACTTCTACCTCTACCCGGCTGCCGTTGCTGAAGACACCCTCAATGGGTTCTTCATCGTCACTGTCGAGGCCGTTGTCAGAGAAGGCGCTGGAGAAAGTGGCGCTGGACAGCTGACGCTGGAAGGAGTTGGACAGGCAGACCGGGTGGAGCATGCAGCGCTGCTCGCTGGGGTAGGCGGGGCTGTTCTCGTTCAGGACTCCAGAGGGGGGCTCATCAGAGGCGGTGGAGCCCACCTCACTGCTCATCTCGGAGGTGGACAGCTCACTGCTGATCTCCGACGCCATGCCACTGCTGGAGGATGGCACGCCCAGTCCATCCGAGGGCCGGTCCTTTATCACCATGTTGACGGAGGGTGGGAAGATGCCTGGACTAGGTGGTGGCATGCTTCCTGCAGCACTGAGCTCACAGCAGCAGAAGCTGTCTTCGGTGACACTGAGCTGCACTACCACAGCACTGATGCTGTCATGGCAGCCGTAGCTCTGGGCCAGGGTACATAGCTTCTTGGCGGCAGCCAGAGCATCTGGCACATTTCGTACAGCCTCCACAGCCTCCTCAATGGACAGGCTGTCCCACAGCCCCTTACTGCCCAGAATGAAGAACTCATCCTGTGGAGTCAGAAGCACTGACTGCACATGGGGGCGCGGCACCACACTGGGATGGAGGAAGGTGTAGCCCAGGATGCGTGTGGACTCTGTCACTCCATTCACCTTGCCATCCTAAAAGAATTTCCAAAGAGACAGTGAGCACAGAGCATGTGCGGCTACTAAGCAGCCTCCCTCTGGGCACTGACTGGACCACATGGAACTATTATAGGGAACTGGTGCAGGGAAGTGTTGGCCATCCCAGGGAAGAGGCCCTGTGTGGAGTGGTTCAAGTGTAGATCTGGCTTACAAGGAGCAGCAAGGTGAAAGGAAGTATTCCAGCCATCCCTTTAACAGGGATATTTATACTAGGTGGCAAGATCTCTCCCTTTATGACAAGTTGATGTCCAGCCTTACATAACATGCATGCTCACTAGCTTGTAAAGACGTAAGCCATCCAGAGAAACACCTGGGGACGGGATGGCTCAACCTCATGCCTCTGTCCACTGGCACGACCAGCACGTGCAAAGGCGAGGGGGTCTTGTGTGGCCCCCAGACGTTCGCAGCTGGGTCACACATCTCATACGTTAGAAAAAGGAAACTAACAGAAGCACCCATTCTTTCTGTTTTGTTTTGATTTGTTTCAAGACAAGGTTGCTCCGTGTAACCCTGGCTGTCCTGGAACTCTCTCTGTAGACCAGGCTGACCTCCAACTCAGAGATCCGCCTGCCTCTCTGCCTTCCAAGTGCTGGGATTAGAGGCATACTCCACCACCACCCGGCAGAAGAATCCATTCTTATGATTTCCTTGAACTCAACTTCCAGGGACAAATGTAGAAAGCAAAGAGCCCTCTCTGAGTTCAGACAGCTCATTCTGTTTAGACCAGCAGCCAAATCCAGGCCATTTGCCTGGGTGAAAGATGAGTACTTCTAAATCCTAGCTACATGCGGCAGCTGGGTCCTCTACTTTCCAGGTTGGAGGGTCTTAGGCTTATAACCACGTCCACCTCATGCTCCTAGTTTCAACATTCTTCCCACAGAGAGTTCCACAACGACAATGCAACTTTTGTGAGTCTCTGGGTGAGCAAGCTTCTGTCAGGGAATGCTCCTGCTCTTTAGTCCCACCATCTGCCTCCACCTGGGCTTTGCAAGTGTTTGCTTGTTCCTGGGTGCCTTTCCCCACGAACATGACCTCACCAGCATGCTAAAAAGAAGGTACTAAGACGAGTCAAACAGGCTGAAGGAGTTTTCAACTCCCTTGACTCCAGCAATAAAAGCTGATCTGCCTGGTGTGGGATCTGGCAAGAACGCCCTTGCTGCCCTAGGCACCCTTCAGGTTTCTCTTCGGCGAGTGCTTTGAGAGCATCTTCAAGGTACAGAAGCCACAAAGAGAAAACTCCTCACTGTTGAAGACTCAGCAGAGCAGTGTGAGGAAGGCAAAAGTGAGGAAGAGAAGCAGCCCAGAAAAGGGGAGAGCATGGCTGACCTGCCAACCGTGACTCATGCAGCAGGCAGCTTACTCCACAGTGTCTGCATGTGACACTGGCCACTTAGTTCACTATATTCTGTGTATTAGACTGTCTGTCCTCTAACTTCTGTTCACCATCCACTTTAATGCCAACAGCTGGAACAGACAGGAACTAAGTTTATACGTGGACTCACTCCCACAGTCTCACAGCATACTGGTGTCTTTCTTGGGTGCTCAACACAGCCTCTTTCTCTTCTGGACACTAGCCTTCACCCCTCAACCCCAAAATGTGCATTGTTCTAGGAGTGATTGCTCAGAAAAGGTTAGGTTCTTGTGTGCAGATGTGTATCTATGGGTATTTGCGGGCTAATGGTGGGTGACCAAAATGCTGGTGAATTTGTAAATAAAGAGCTATAGAAGCTACTGTGGAAGTTTCACTGACAATGAATCATGATACACTGTTACTATTGTCATTTGGGACCCAGATCAGTGTTTGCTGTGGGACTGTGTCCACACTGTGAGCCGTTTAGCCACATACCTAGCTTCTACTCTCTATGTGGCTACAGCACCCACATTCGGACGATCAAACACATCTCTAGGCCTTGCACTCTGCCTCCTGCCCCATGAGAACTGTATTACTCAACTGGTAAAGGAGAAACAGCTACGCGACACAGACACTGCAGGTTATGTCAAGTAAGGCAGGATTCCCACTTTGCCCAGAGAAACCAAGACTTTCGAGGGCTGAAAGGTCATACCCTGCAGTGGCCAGGCTGAGGTACAAAACCGGCAGTGTGACTGTGCGAGCCGAGCTCTCAGCCACCCAACCAGAGAGTGCCTTTGGAGAGCCACTGGGACAGTCCTCATGAAGCATTCCTGCTTCCATGGCAACTGACGAATGCCTTGTTATCCTATAATAAACTACAGACAAGAAACTACAATAATCTATAGACTGCACCAAGGAATTCACTTTGTAATACTCTGGATTTGGAATTCTAATTTTGGAATCAAAAGCTTCCTCTGAAGACAAATGTTTCCTGAGGCGTCTCCACCAGGGGGCGCTGCTCTCGCCGCTGTCTGAGGAAAACCTTCTCACCTCAGTGATGATGGCCTTGTGCTGCTTAATTCTCTTCAGCTCTTCTTCACAGCTCATGACGTACGATCTGGACAGAGGCAGTGGCTTCCCATTTCGGCAGAGTACCGTTTGGCACTTGCCAACATTAGCAGAGGTCAAGGTAAAGGATCCGCCAAGGTCCACAGGGTCATGCTTGATGTGGCACAGGACGGCAGCACCACCAAGTTTCTGCCCAGCAGTTCCCAGTTTCCTGGACCCAAAGAGAAGGTGAACATTCAAATGTCTCAGCAACATTCTGTTCATTAAAAACAGATGGCACGACTGCACAGGGCCAGCGAAGACTCCGTCCTCCACCAAAGCCACTCAAAGGCTTCTCAGAAGACAAAGGTCCCTGGAATCTGACACCACACACACTCACATGGAGACGTATCTGCTCATATGCGGGGGATGTCACCTTTGTTAAAAGCTACTCCGCTAGTCCTGGCCCGCTGTGTCCCACGGCTGCCCTACCAGCAGTACATTCCTTCTCTCCCCAACCACTTCTCCAAATCCTCCCTGTTCCTCCATAAACCAGAAAGGAACAAACAGGATGTCCACGCAGACACTGCAGGCTGACCCTAACCACCACCCTTCTGAAGGATGCTCACTGCTTGGTTCTTGCCCTGTGCAGCCAAGACTTTCTTGATCAGTACCTTTTATTCTATAAAATGTACAGGGATAGCATTCTGGTATCAACTACCAAGTGTTTTTGTTTTATCCTTCCATTTGTCCATTAACCCATGCATTAACTGAATATTTGAAGCACCTACAAATACTGACCATTAAGAGCAAAGAACTCTGATCACAGAGTAATGAGCCTTGACAGTTATAAAAAACCAAACCAAAAAGCTGCCTCTCTTACCTAATGCGGTCAGAAAAGACCCTGAAGCACTAAGTTAAATACCCAGGAACAGCCTAGCCACACACACTTGACAACTAGAAACAAAGAACAGGCAGATACTCTAAAGACCCTGCCAGTGGGCCTTGTATACAGATTCCTAAATTCCGGCTTCTAGATGTCCATGCATTACTTTCAAATACACAAAGACTCCTAAGAACGGGCTTCTGTAACCGGAGTCTGCTATGTGTAGGGTGTGCGTGCGTGCGTGCGTGCGTGCGTGCGTGCGTGCGTGCGTGCGTGCGTGCGCAAATGGTATGTGTTGTATGTGTGCAAGTATGTATGCCTGTGTATGACATGTTCCCTGTCTCCTGAGACAGGGTGTGGCTGAAAAGTTGCTGTGTCTGGTGACTGGAGTGTCCACAGGGCCTCCGGGCTGGGGGGCCAGGATCCTGCCTGCACAGCCTATTGGGCCTTAGGGCACTTTGCTTCATCTCTATGAACTTTGGTTTTATAAGCAAGATATGAAGAGTAGCAATGCACATCCCACTGGGAAAAGTTCAGGGCATGTAAGGTAATTAGAACAATGACTATTTGTTAACTTTTACCATTGTGCTCAACTGCTGTCTGCACCCACTAGGAATCTGGCAGACAGGGAGTGCAGTGGAAGCAACAGCAAGAAACCTGCCTGCTACAGCTCTATGTGAGGCGGACTCAACCAAGAGGGCTGCCAGGGGCGTCATTCCAGAGCAGACACTACCCACCTTGGTTACAAAACCATGATCTCTGTCACACTACCCATGAGACTATGTCTCAGAATGAACACATAATAAATAAAATAAAAAGAACTAGAAGAAATTCTTTACCTCTGCATGACTATGAACGTATTGACCATGTACTCGTCTTCATTTTTTGTTTTCTGAAGCTCTTCAGCCAGAATGTCACTCATGGTGCACTGGAGAAGGTAGGGCACCTCCACATTCCGGTCGCCGTCAAACACACCGTAGAGGGCCTCCCGGTTGTCCCGGAAGTTATTCACAGACAGTGCTGCGACACAGAGCCTGTGGAGTAGGAGGACTTCTGTGGTGAGCCCATTCAGCTTCTCTTCCCTAGGCACAATGCAGTTTTTGTTTTTTTGAAAAGGGGTGCTCTGGTTTGTCTCTTCTTGCCTCCAGAAAGATTTGGGTTAACCGATCCCAAATTGGTTTGTATCAACTAATTTCTGCTTGCCTTCTCTCATTCTTCTTTTCGATTTTAGTATTTTTAAAATCATTTATTTTAAATTTGACAGGTGTGAATGTTTTGCCTGCATGTATGTATATGAACGTTATGTGTGCCTGTTACCTGTGGAGTCCAGAGGAGGGCAATTAAACTGGAATGACAGGAGATGTGAACTGTCATGTAGGTGCTAGAATTGAACCTAGGTCCTCTGCAACAACAGCATGTGCTCTTAACTGTGGAATCATCTCTCCAGACCCTATTTATTAGTTTTTTAAAAGACTCTCTTTGAATTGTGTGTGTGTGGGGGGGAGGGTTTAGGGGTATGTGTGCACACAAGTGCAGATGGCCGCAAAGCTAGAGGCATCAACCCCTCTCAAACTGCGGTTGCAGGCATCCGGAGTGTGCTGACATGTGCTGGAAGTCAGAGTGGGAACTAAGCCTGAATCATCTGCAAGACAAATTCATGTGCTTTAATTGCTGAACCATCTCTCCAGCCATCTGGGGAGTACAGAGCCAAGGTAACTGAGCCACATAAAAGAACATAGATTAAAAGATATGGGTTAATTTAAGTCGTAAGAACTAGTTAATAACGAGCCTAAGCTATGGCTGAGCTTTTATAATTAATAAGAAGTCGTGTTGTGATTTGGGAGCTGGCAGAAAGGACAGAAAAATCCACCTACATATGACGCCCAACGTTTGGCCATGTATATCCACATAATACCTGAGAAAGTTTTAAAAAAGGTTCTAAATATACAAAAAGAGCCACACATGGCTTCCTAGTCTCACGTCTCTCATGGCAGCTGCGGTACAGAGACAAGTCTCCTGGCAGGGCCAGTGTGCTTGAGCCGCCAGTGTGCCACCAATTAAGCTGCACGGCGAGGTTAAGCTTTTGCTCATGTGAACAGAAAAGGTTACAGATACTCTCAGTAAAGCAGATTCAGATGGAAAAAAACCTCTAAGCAGGTAACAGTGGGTTTAACAATATGTGTAGGCTTAAGAAAAAAAAAATGGGTATAGACAGTCACAGAAAAAAGAGTTTTTAAAGAAAGTAAAGTAATAAAAAAAATAAGCCACACAAGGATGGAAAAAACACAGGGAGTCTGGATCCTATATGGTGTCTTTGTTAACTTTGAATTTTTTAAATGCAAATGAACAAAAAAACAATAGCTGCTGAGAGACACTGGATTATGGACACTGCTAAATTAAACCACCTATATATTTTAAAAATGTCTTAACTTCAAAATGGACAATATGTTGCATTGGGGAAGAAGTTAAACAAAAGGCTGTGGATTCAAGTTAATAGAGATCAGATTTGACCAGGGAGACCTCCTGAGTATCTTGGCTACATACATGGGGGAAGAAGCAAAAAAGACTACAGACAGGTGACATGTAAGCTGATCCCTTGACATGGGGACAGCTCTGAGATGAGATGAGACATGATAAATCTTGTTGGCTACAGAGTCCTCATGACATTATTACATCTATTACATATGGCATGGATAGAGATTTATATTAGTTTAATTACATAGTCCAAACGAACTTATAAAGTTGACAGATGTCTTTTACCTGCTCAAACATAAAACAAAAAATCATCTTTAACTGACTTGTGTACACTGTACATTTCATACTCGTATGTTACCTTTGAAAGTTTATGTGTTTTCAGAGCAAGGGGATCAGACACCAATGAAAAGGGGTGGCCCAGGTGATCCAGCCTCTCAGAGTGCCTCTGTTGCAGTTTGCTCAGAGTTCTGCATCCAGAACAACTTCAAGGCTGCTGGCTGAGATGGTCCAGCCTCACAGACTACTCCAGCCAGGACTGCAGATAAGCCTTACACTTTCCCATTGCACAGAGACTGGACAACAAATAACAAACTAACTCTCTCAGGTCTTGGACATTATTCCAATTACCTCAGGGTCTCCTGAAGATGCCAGCATACCCAGACAACAGGAAACAGTCTAGAGAACACAACACTCACATTCCCAAGAAGTGGGATGGGTGGTTTTTGGTCATTCGATGGGTTATGGATGTTTGTCATCATTTCGGGGAGCTGGTTACAAATTGTTATTGGTCATGGTCAGGAAAAAAGCTAAACAAGGAGTTAAATTCAAGGATCTCTTTCTGAAGGAAAAAAGAGGAAAGTAGTATAAAAATGATGGGATAAAAGGGTGGATTGTTGAGTCTATGTTTGAACAACCACTAGTCTCAAATATTTTACAATGGCATGAATTTTGATACACTGATACAAATGTAAAATTATTTTTGCTATACTGTATATATGTCCCATTCTTGTTAAGGTATTGTGCCTATACAGCTCATTTAAAAATGTGATATAAGCCGGGCGGTGGTGGCGCACGCCTTTAATCCCAGCACTCGGGAGGCAGAGCCAGGCGGATCTCTGTGAGTCCGAGGCCAGCCTGGGCTACCAAGTGAGTTCCAGGAGAGGCGCAAAGCTACACAGAGAAACCCTGTCTCGAAAAACAAAACAAAACAAAACAAAAAAAATGTGATATAAAGTTTTCATCCTTAGCCGGGCGGTGGTGGCGCACGCCTTTAATCCCAGCACTCGGGAGGCAGAGCCAGGCGGATCTCTGTGAGTTCGAGGCCAGCCTGGGCTACCAAGTGAGTTCCAGGAAAGGCGCAAAGCTACACAGGGAAACCCTGTCTCAAAAAACCAAAAAAAAAAAAAAAAAAAAAAAAAAAAGGTTTTCATCCTTAAAAGTTAATTAGCATAATAAAGAAATACAGGTTAATAGTCATCTATAACAATCAAACTTATAGTCATGTTAGGTATGTTTTTAAGGTCATACAGAGATATATTTCAGATAGATAGGTGATCTTCAAACGCTTCAAAGACCTACAGAATATGCAATTTAAGATGTTTTAATAACATAAGGCTTTTCATGACTGTGAGACACATCTGCTCCTGGCAGCACCAATTTACTTCAAGAAAGGATGATGGGCATTGAAGAACCTCCATATGGAGTTTACTTTCTTATGGCAAAAGCTAGCCGTTTGGGCAAGAAACTGCCCTTGCCTCCACTGCTAACAGTATGCTATCCAAACTGGACCAGTAAGACACAAAGAAAAGCGACTGCCAAACTTTGCCAAGACAGGGTAGGAAAGTCTTTCAAAAAAATTCTGCTTCACACAAAAGTCTATCAGATGTTATAGGCCTGTAGGTCGAAGATGGTTGTTCTATCATTGCAGAGAAACTTTGGGTGGGTGACTAGGCAGCCAGACATCTCTGTCATTTTAGAAGTGGCTTGCTCTGCACTTCCTGTTTACTCAGATAACATTATATCCTTCTGGGGTCTTTGATGGGGTTGAAAACTAGATACTTATAGTTTTCCTTAGTTATGATAAAAGGTAAATTAGGTACAGAACTTTGGACTCACCAAGATAGGATAAATAAGTATTTTTTTCCGAAATTATAAAATAAAAATGGTCTCGACATTATGAATGTAATTCTTACCTGATAATTGTTCTTATTATATATAGTTTTATTGTGTTAGAGTTAAAACCTTTCCTTTTTATTCAGACAAAAAGGGGGAAATGTGGTGGGATAATCTTATATACTGTAAAGATGTGTCTGTGCCAAGGCACCTTCTGATTGGTTTAATAAAAAGCTAAATGCCCATTAGCTAGGCAGGAGGTACAGGTGGGACAGCCAGACACAGAGGAACATGACATGTAGGAAAACAGGTAAATGCCATGAGTCACACGGCAGCATGTGGATGAATAGATGAATTTAAGTTATAAGAGCAAGTGGGAAAAGTCTAAGGGATCAGCTGAGCTTTCATAATTAATGAAAATCTCTGTGTCATGATTTGGGAGCTGGTTGGTGGGACAGAAAAATCCGCCTATAAAAAGCAGCTTGGAAAAGTTAAGGTTGATGCAAACATTTCAGATGCATCTCAAAAAGACTTCCCACCTGAAGACTTCACCATAAGAAATACAGAAAGAAATCTGATCTCTACAGAACAATGAAGTACACCACAAATAACAAATGAGAAAGACATGTTTTACTGCCACAAGGGGAGTGTGGCACCTACTACATGAAGGCAAGAAACGCTGTTCACAACCACAATAACTATGATGATGGTCTCCTCTCCCACCACCTTATATCTGGTTCGTTCAAAACGTCCAGAGTACTGATGCTGAGAAACACTACTTTAGAAAGCAGAACACTAGGCTAAAAATACTAACAGTTTATTTTGGAATTTTATAACAAATGGGAAGGAAAACACAAGGCAACAACAGTGCAAAGGTAGAGGCAAAAGTCAAGATGTTCCTAAGGTTCCCTGTGAAGTGCTATAAAATTGGAGGTAAGCTGCAATAAATAAAAGATTATACTATAAAGCCTAAGCAACACACACACACACACACACACACACACACACACACCACACCGTAAGCAACACACATACATACATGCATGCATGCACATACACAACAAATAAAACAAGGAAGATAACA
Organism: Peromyscus eremicus; assembly: GCF_949786415.1. Taxonomy (NCBI): domain Eukaryota; kingdom Metazoa; phylum Chordata; class Mammalia; order Rodentia; family Cricetidae; genus Peromyscus; species Peromyscus eremicus. The sequence continues at coordinate 86,245,881 of NC_081431.1, read as the reverse complement.
CGGAAAATTTAACCCAAAAGAATTAAGGGAAAGAAAAACTAAGACTTTTTAAAAAAAAAAAAAATGAAAAATAAGTTGAAATTTAAACTTAACCTAATCTCATTAGATACAAATATAAAACCTAAAAACTACCCACCAAAAACAGAAAAATCAAACCGGATAAAAAAAAGCAAGATGCGACTATATGCTAACTATAAAAAAGAACATTTTAAATTTACAAAGAGGCAAACAGGTTAAAACAAGAAACACCAGCAGCATATCACCTCCTAGCCACTGATACCTAGAAACACTTGCTCCCTGGACCCTGGAGGCCACAGCCACCTGGGACTCAATAGGCGGCTTTTCCTTCATTAGTCTCACCCACCACAGCCCTGCAACAGCCTGCTAGCAAGGACCCTCCCTCCTACCCCACCCTGTCACACCTGCCTCTCCAGATACTTGCTCTGTCCTACCTGCAGGAGCCCTTCCTCCCCCCACACCTCCACTCCCTGGGGAGCCTGCCTCTTGGTGTAGATTGGGTCCACCATCTCTTTCCCACAGCCATTCTCAACCGTGTCTTGTATTCCTCTCTACTCCTCTCTGCCACCCAGGACCTGAAGAAGCACTCTCTGCAGAGAACCCACAGCCACAACACTTTCCTAAGATCCAGAGACAGCAGCAGAAACCAAGGAACGGAGCACCAGTTCAACAAAGACAAGACCAAACATCAGCACCTAGAATTACCACAATCATCCCAACTCCAGATGCTGAGACACCAGTGCAAAACACAAGAAGTTCCAAGACATGCTTCCACCAGAGCCCAGCAGCCCTGCTACAGAACAGCAGGCCCTGGGAAATGAAGTATACGACAAAGACTTTAACACAGCTATTATAAATATGTTCAAGTTCCTTAAAGAGGATGTGAATAAATCGTCCAATGAAGATAGTGAAAATACACAGTGGCATGAAATAATGAAAACATTTCAAGACATGAAAATAGAAATAGACTCACTAAAGAAAACTCAAACTGAAATAAAACTGGAAATGAAAAATTTAGAGAAAGAAGTAAAATCATTTTTTATTTGCAGATGATATAGTTTTATATATAAAAGATGCTTAAAAATCCACCAGGAAATGTCTACAGATGAGAAACACTTTCAAAAATGTAGCAGGATACAAAATTAACACACAGAAATCAGCCTTTCTATACACAAATGACAAACAGAATGAGAAAGAAATCAGGGAAACAATACCTTTCACAGTAGCCTCAATATACGTGTGTGTGTGTGTGTGTGTGTGTGTGTGTACACAATTCTAACCAAGCAAGGGTAAGACTTGTATAATAAAAACTTTAAGACCTTGAAGAAAGAATCTGAAGAAGAACTCAGGAGATAGAAAAATCTCCTATGCTCATGGATGGGTAGGATTAATATTTTGAAAATGGCCATTCTTCCCAGAAATTAAAAAACAAACAAATAAACCAATTTTCAGCTACATATTGAAACACAAAAATCCTAGGACAGCTAAAACAATCTTGAATAATAAAGGAACCACTGGAAGTACCACTATTCCAGATTTCAGGCTGTACTACACAACTATAGTAACAAAACCATCATGATATTGGCATAAAAACAGACACATTGATCAATGGAATTAACTGAAGACCCGGACAAAAGTTCATGAACCTGTGGATACCAGAGGTTTTGTTTAACAAGCCAAAAATACACACTAGAGAATAGACAGTATCTTCAGCAAATGGTGTTGGTCAAACTGGATGGCTGCATGTAGAATGAAAATAGATCCATATTTATTATCCTATGCAAAATTCAACTCCAAATGGATAAAGGACCTCAACATAATGCTAGATACCCTGAATCTGGTAGAAAAGAAAGTGGAGAATAGTCTTGAACTCATTGGCAGAGGAAAAGACTTCTTGAATAGAGCCCTGATCGCACAGGCTGTAAGAACAATTACCAAACATGATCTTACAAAAGAGAAAAGCTTCTATACAGCAAAAGGACATCATCATTCAAATAAATTGGCAGGCTACAGAATGGAAAAGATCTTTACCAATTACATATCCAATAGAGAGTTAATATTTAAATATATAAAGAACTAAAAGAACTGGATATCAAGAAAACAAAAGCAATAAACAATGGGGTACAGAGCTAAGCAGAGAGTTCTCAAAAGAAGAAACACAAATGACTGAGAAACAAAGAATGTTCAAATCCTTAGTCATGCAAATTAAAGCTACTTTGAGATTCATCTCATCCCAGTCAGAATGATCAAGACCAGTAAGACAAATGACAGCTCATGTTGGGAAGGATGCAGGGAGAGGGGAACATTTACTCATGGATGGTGGGAATGCAAACTTGTGCAGTCACTATGGAAGTCAGTGTGATGGTTCCTTAAAAAGCCTGGAATCTATCTACCTCAGGATTCAATACAACTGAAAATGAGATAAAATAAAATAAAATAAAATTCTTTGAAACGCATAAATTAGTAAGTTCATTTAAGAGAAGATGGTAAAGAAAAAAAAATCTCACATACTGTAAAGAAATGAGATGTTTGGTTAAAACTCAAGAAAATTCCAAACCCAATGCCTGGAATTCCTCCAAACATTTGAGGAGGATCTAAAATCCATTCTACACAAACTTCAAAAACTCTCCAGCTCTTTCTACGAGGCCAATATCACTGTAGCATCAAAAATAAGCAATGACATGAGAAAACGCAGATCAATGTTTATTGAGGAACACAGACATCCTCAACAACTTACCAGCAAACTGAATTCCACACCAAATAAAAAGTATTAATACATCATAACATATGGAATTTTTCATAAAATACAAGGCCAAGCTAACATTTTAAAAATAATTGAAGCTGGAGAGTTAAGAATACAAACTGCTTCTGGAGATGACTGGAGTTGACTAGCCACCAAGTACAACTGGCTCCGAACCCCTTATAACTCCAGGTCCAGGGGGAATCTGAGCATTCTGGACTTGGCACCTACACCCATGTGCACATAGCCACCACATACAGACAGATACACAAACCTTTGAGCAAGGGTGTGGTGGCACATCCCTTTAATCCTAGCACCTAGGAGATAAGGGTAAATAGATCCCTGTGAGTTCAAGACCAATCTGATCTACACAGAGAGGGCCAGGCCAGGTAGAACTATATAGTGAGATTATTGTTGTGATTTTAGACAGTATAATAATAAATAATAAAAAATGAAAACAATCAATGAGGTTCACTGTATCAGACTTAAAATGGAAAAAATATGATAATCTCTCTCATATATAGCAAAAGCTTTTGAGAAAACATGATTTCCACCTATTCAAAAACAAAAATATCACCCACTCCTCCACACCCAATTGGTTTGATCTTGTGCCAACACTTTTGCTGGCACAAATAGGGTCAATTGTCTTAAGCCCCACCCCTATTGGGGAGCTCATGGCAGTGGGTGATTGCTGGGGAGGCAGGGTCACTCCTTTTTGAAGGTGTGGCATGAGCAGGTTCCCATGCTCCAGTGCTTGCTCCCCCATACAGATGGCATTAACTGGATTTAATAGCTTATGAATAAAAACAAATAACAATAGATATGAAGTTGTGGGAAGTATTATGAGAGATTTGTGGGGAGTTAGAAGGGAAAATGGAGAGTAGTCATGATCATACTTCATTTTATACATGTATGACATTCTCAAAAATAAAGAAAAAGTGCTGGAGAGAGAGTTCAGCAGCTGGGAGCACTTGCTGTCTGTTCTTGCACAGGACTTGAGTTCAATTCCCCACACTCACATGGTGACTCATATCATTGTAACTGTGCTTCCAGGGGGCTCTGCTAGCCGCTGCTGACCTCCACATGCACAATCATGAATGTGGCTCACAAACATACATGCAGGCAAGACATTCATGCACATAAAATAGACCTAAAAAAAGAAAGAAAGAAAGGAAAGGAGCACACTAGAAATAAAAGAATTCTCTTAAATTGCATAAAGGTTTTTTTTTTTTTTTTTTTGTCAACTTGACACAAACTTGGGTCATCTAGAAAAAGGGAACCCCAACTGAGAAATTCTTCCATCAGACTGGCCTGCAGGCAAGTCTGTGGAACATTTTCTTGTTTAATGACTGTGCTCCTGGACAGGAGGTCCTGGGTTACATAAGAAAACAGGCTAAGTAAGCCACAGAGAGCAAGGCAGTAAGGAGAGTTCATGGCCTCTGCTTTAGTTCCTACCTTTGGGTTCCTGCCCTGACTTACCATCATGATGGATTATAAACTGTAACAAACCCTCTCTGCCCCAAGTTGTTTTCAGCCATGGTGTTTTATCACAGCAACAGAAAGCAAACTGAAAACAGTGTCTATAAAAATACCTTAAAAACTCAAAGCAGTTTCTGTAAAATCAGGAATGAGATAAGGTTATCCATTCTCTCCTCTGAAATATAATATGAGGCTTCAAGTATAGTTACAACAGTAAGACAAGACAAACAAAAGGAATATAAACAAGAAGGAAGGAAGGTGTCAAACTACCCTTTACTTGTAGACAATATAACCCTCTGTGCCCCACAAGAAAACTCTCAGAACCATAAACAAAATCAGCATACAAAATCAGTAGCTATCCTATATATCAAGAAGATTCCTGAGATGCTGAGAAAGAAATGAAACTAGCTCATAATAACTTTAGAAAATAAAAATATTAAAGAAGCAAACAGACAACAATAAAACACATAGGAATATATTTATCAAAAAAGTGAAAAAAAACTCTACAATCAAAATTTTAAGACACTGAAGAGAGTGATAAACACTACAAGATGGAAAGACTACTCACTCAGGGACTGAAAAATTAGTTTTCTGAAATGGCTCTAGTACAAAAAGGAATTTATAGTTTCATGTATTCCCCATCAACATTCCAGGCACTCTTTACAGAACTTGAATAAACACTCCTGAAATTCACATTCTAGCACAAAAATAACCTGGATAGTTAATGCAATCCTGAACAAATGAACAATGCTGGGTTTTCCAACTAACTATTGTAGAATAAACAGCAAGGTCTTTGACCAAAAATGGACACACAAACCAAAGGAACAGAATAGCGGACCCAGAAATAAACCCCTGCAGCTACGGCCACAAGGTACATACATATTTTTTTAAACAAAAATACCACTTTGAGTTCATTTTGTCTTGAGCAATCACTCCTGGTCATGGGGTCTACTGTGAAGTGTGGCTAATACACCCAATGAGACCCACTTGGAGAAAACTAACTTTTCCTTGGCAAGTGGGGGTCGACTGTAGATAGCTTCCTGGTTAAGAGTGAGAGTTTGTGTCCACTTCCCCCTCTCAGTGCCAGTGCCCCATCTGGCTTGAACCTGTTCAGGCCCCAAGATGCTGAGAGCATCTACTGGAGAAAAAAATGGTCATTTTCAACATATGATGTCAGGAAAACATCCAAATGCTGAGAAGTGAAACTAACCCTGTCTCTCCCTGTATAAAATGAACTAAAAACTGATCAAAGATTTTAATATAAGCTTGAAACTCTGAAACAAAGTTCAATTTTATAATCATCTTAAAATTGTATTTTCCTCCATTGGGTAGAGTCGTGTAGTTTTTTTTTAAGTACAGGTGGTTACTCAGATTTCTTTTCTAGTGCAGCTTCCCATGTTTTCTGGTCCGAGAAGGGCCCAAATCACCCAAGTGCAGGCCCCTGCTTGGGTTTCCCCGAGCATCCGAACCAACAAGAGAAGAATGCGAGTCTACTCAGAGACAAGGAGAGACAGAAGAGAGATCCACTGAGAGTTCTCCCTGCCTCGGAGGGAGCAAACAGCCAGCTCCTTGGTGAAATGACCAGTTCATTTATAAGGGAATACACACAAAAACATCTAAAAAAGCCTCAAAACAACGCCCCCAAACACATGTGATTATTCCTGGCAACACTAAAGAGTCAAAAGTTCGGAAATAAAGTAAGGATGGGGGTGTGCTGGGGTTGGGAGTTGCTGTTTGCCTTGTTTCTTGATTCAGCTGGCAGCCTGCAAGGATGTTCACTCTAAGACAGCTCACAGGCTGGTACACTTGCCATTTATACACTTTCTCAACCTAAGTTAAAAAAAAATATTCAGGAAAACCATATCTAATTGTTCCTTGCTTACCCTATATACATAAGTAGATAATTTGTCCTGGAATCAGAAAGCAACCTTATCCTGAAATCTGTAAGATTTAAATTCCTTTAGTTTAATATGTAACTACTTCCACAGAGGCACTTGTGTCCTGAAGAATATGCCAGTCTCTTAACATAGTACTAAGTGGGAAGAGCCAGAGCCCAGGCAGAATGCAGGCTGCTCAGGTGTTCTTCCCCAACAGCACAAAGCTAAGTCTCCCTATAGGTAACAAGGGAGGATCTGTACCTTTCCTATGCCCAGAAGAGGACTTGGCATAGTAGTACAACCCACTTTTGCTCTCCATGAAGTACATTCAGAAAGTCTGTGGTTCTCAGTTGTGGACACTTTAGAATCACCTGGGATATTTTAAAAATTTCTGATTAAGTGGGTCTAGGGTGGTAGTGAGGTGGGTGTGAGGGTGTGTGTGTATGTGTAGGGTGGTGGTGAGGTGGGTATGAGTGTGTATGTGTAGGGTGGTGGTGAGGTGGGTGTGAGTGTGTGTGTGTCTAGGGTGGTGGTGAGGTAGGTGTGAGAGTGTGTGTGTTGGTTTTTTCAATTCCCTGCCTCCACCTTCTGAGTTTGGGGATTACAGGCCTGGATGGAACACTGTTTTATCTGACTGGTTCTAAGTACACTCAGGATTTACAATGAGCTTATTTCCGGATTGTTTTCTACTTCCCATTCCTTCACTACTCTCAACAGTGTCCTTATACCTTAGCCAAGCAGTGACTACTCTAGTTTGTAGGATTCTTTGCTTCCCTAAGCATCCTTCCCTCCTCAAACAATGTGTGGTCAGCCTGACTGCATTCTCAGGAATATTCACATTTGGAGTGGAAAGAGGGCTGACTGGTGAAATAATTTAGAAAAAGAAATTCCAATGAACTACTACTGGTAGCAAGAGAAGCGGATGAAACGATGGGGAAATTGAGAACCAAGGCTGCCAAGTGTAGACGGCAGGCGTGTTCCAGCCAGCAGTGTAAGTGATCTTGAATGTAGACAATTAGCTACTCCTCTCTTGGTAAACAGGCTTCCCAGAAAGATAAAGGGGCTTTTCAAAGGAGCAGAGATACATTTCAATACTTAGGCCTTTTCCAAATGCTGGCGTCTTACATAGATATAATGTGTCTGTTACATCTTATTCTAGCAACATCTCTCACCAAAGGAGACTATGTGATACCAAGCAGGTACTCAGCCAGGTGTTTAAGCATTGAGGAGTGAGCCTCACTCTGGAGAAACATGCACTAAGAAACTCCACAGGAGAAAAGGATGTGTGTCACCAGGTCTCCTTCTATCCAAGAAAGAGTCAGACAAAGGCATCTGTGTTTCAAAGTTCCACTCAACGTACTTGTTTTTCACTCCTGATGCTTCAGTGTAACCATGGCTCCACACTGCTGGAGCTCCAGACGCATCTCCTGCTGAAGGCTGGTCAATCCTGAAGCAGCGGATGTTACTAAGGAGAGACAAGTGGCAGGAGTCATTAGGAGCAAAGGAGCGTGAACTGTCACTTTACCTGAGGAATGAAAACTGCTAAGCACTCCCCCCTACTACCTCCGCTGCATCTCCTGTGAATGAAGTATCTACTGGCATCAAGAACCCACTCCTCAGGTCTTTATGTTGACAATGAGAAGAGGGGCACAGCCATGGCACGGGGAGCAGTTTTCAATCAGAGACTGGCAGACTGTCCGCTCCATGTCTGCTCTTGCCTCAGTCTTGGCACGCCTACGCACTTGTGCAAGCTCGAGAACTGAGTGTGGCCTCTAGCATCTGTGCAAACAGTTGTAATCCCAGCACTGAGGCGGCAGAGACAGGCTGCCTGGTCAGTCAGCCTGACGGTGAGCCCCAGACTCTGTCTCGAGGAACAAAGTTGACGGCTCTTGAGGAATGAGGCTGACCTCTGGCTTCCATGTACACCTGCACACACGTGAACATGAACACTTACGTACTTAAAACTAAACCTAAAAGGAAACAAAACTTGTACCAAGTTAAGTTATAATTCTTACACCACGAACATCCATATTTGAAAAGAACAAATACCAGCTAGGTGATGGCTAGAGAATTCTGCAGTATTCATCCCCAAACCCAATTTCTGTCCATATCACCCATTCAAATAGCCAACAAACATTATTGAGGACTTGCCCCACCCTAGATCTTCCAGTTTCTTCTTTACATGTATAAACCATCTACATTAATACTAATACCATACAAAAGACATGTAAAATTACATTAATAAGTTACTAGTTCACTCCATGTCCCAAGATGTGAGATTTAGTTCTCTCTCAGCTATTAAAGGGTTAGTGGGACTGAAACAGAGGCATGACATAAAAAGGAGTAAAACTCCCTGTTTCTAAAGCAGCCTACAGACAGCACCTAGTGCCTCTGGGCAGGAAGTCCCAGCCCTAAGAATGAACGCATGCTATGTGGCCAAATGAAGCCTGCTCACTGTGAATTACCACTGGGCTCTTTTCACATTATTTAAATAAGAGATAGTAAACATATGCATCATTTCCTGACAACCTAAAGCTTATTTCTTTTTGTTAAGACCCCAAGAATTTTAACTATCAGAATACTCTTCCTAAGAACCAGTTAAAATTTAACTAGTGCTCACTTTGGTTGTAGAAATACATGACTGAAATTTCTCTGGAATTAACAAGTTTGGTTAAAGAAAAAGTTCTAAGGGCTGGAGAGGTGGCTCCGTGGGTAAAGGGGGTTCTTGTTTAGGGATGAGGACCTGAGTTTGGATCCCAGCACTCATATAAAAAGTCAAGCATGGCTCTGAGCACCTGTAACCCCTGTGCTGGGTTGGAAAGGGGGTAGAGACAGGAAGATTGCTGGGGCTTGCTGGCCGCCAGCCTAGCTACAGGTTCAATGAGAGACCCTGTCTCAAGAGAGTGGCAGAGGTCACCTGAGTACATGTCCAGGTGTGCACATCCTCCCCCGAAACACACGTAAGAGTATACTCTCAATTACTAGCTATTCACTTTCTCACTGGAAAAACATAGATGGTATTAATATAAAATTAATTCTTAATTTCATAGTAGGCTGTCAAGCAGTATTAAACCAACCTATATATTTTTAAAATGTCTTGACTTCAAAATGGAAGTCAAAAGATAAAGTCACTTTGGGGAAGAGGTTATGCTTTTATTTCCACAGGAAATGAAAGCCTGTGGATTCGTTCAAAGTTAAAGATGATCAGGTTTAATTGAGGAAGAGCCCCTCAAAATCCTGGCTACAAACATGAAGAAACAAACCTAGAAGAACTACAGACACATGATATGTATTTTACCTGCTCAAATATAAAACAAAAAAAGCATCTTTGGCTGACTGGTGTACAATACACAGTCTATACTTGGCAATAATACACATTTGTTACCTTTAAAATTTATGTATTTTTCAGAACAAGGGGATCAAATACCAATAAAAACAGATGGCCCAGGTTATTCAGCATTTCAAAATGCCTTGGTTAAAGTCCCCTCAAAATTCTGCATCCAAACAACTTTCAGGGCTGCTGGCTGAGATGGTCCAATCTCATGGACTACCTCATACTTCAGTCAGGACTTCATTATTATCTCAATTTTCTCAAGGTTCCCCCCAAAGGTACCAGTGCCAACAGACAACAGGACATAGTCCATTCCCAAAAGATGGGTTATGGATGTTTGTAGTGGTATTTGCTCCGCCCACGACCTTGGGCTATACGGCTCAAAGAGGCGGCACTTCTTGCCTTCATACATGACCTCTTAAAAGGAGACGGAGAAGGGTCATGTTCTTCTTCTTGGCGTGATTGGACACTGGATAGACAGGTGCATTCACTCCCGGACAGAATAGAAGACGACTTCAGCTGTTTGCTTGGTTCTGTATTTGTGAGTGTATTTCCTCAATTTATATCTTAATAAATCCCTAAGTATCCATTAAATAGACTCACGTGGATTGATCTTAATAACTGGTGTTCAACATGAGGCCAAAACCCATGCCCCAGAGATTTATTATCATTGAAGGGGGATGGTTACAAATTGTTATTGCTTAGTTTAAAAAAAAGCGCTAAACAAGAGTTAAATTCAAAGATCTCTTTCTAAAGGAAAAAAGGGGGATATGATATAGAAATGACGAGATAAAAAGGCAGATTATTGACTCTACTTAATCCAAAAAACAACTATTAATTTCAAAATATTTTACATTGGTATGGATTTTGGTTTATGGATACAAATTTAAAGTTAATCTTGTTGTACTGTATGAATGTTTCTACTCTTGTTTGAGTTATTATATTTATGTAGCTCATTTAAAAAAATATATAATTAAGAAATACAGATTAATAGTTAAACTTATAGTCATGTTAGGTATGTTTCAAGGTCATAAACAGATAGATCTATTTAGATAGATAGATAGATAGATAGTCTTCAAACACTTCAAAGACCTACAGAATATGGCATTTAATATATTTAACAACTTAAGACTTTTCATGACAGTGAGACACAACTGCTCCTGGCAGCACCAATCTACTTCGGAGAAGACGATGGGCAATGAAGAAACTCCATATGGAATTTATTTTATTTATGGCAAAAGCTAGCCATTTGGGCAAAGAAACTGCCCTTGCCTCAGTTGTCCTGGACTAGCAGGACACAAAAAAGGGAACTGCAAGACTTTACCAAGACAAGGTAGGACAGTCCTTCAAAATTTCCTGCTTCTCAGAAATGTCTGTCAGATATACTAGGCCTATAGTCCAAACATTACAGAAGAACCTAGGGTGACTATTCAGGCAGCAAGATGTCCCTGTCATTAGGTAACATTTCACCATTCTGGGGTCTTTGATGGAGTTGAAGACTAATTACAATAAAAGATAAATTAGGTATAAAATTTTGGACTCACAAGATAAATAATATAGTATTTTCTCTAAATTGGCCAAATACAAATGGACTGGATATTGTAACTGTCATTCTTACTTAATAACTGTTTTGTTGTATGTAATTTTACTATGTTAAAGTTAAAACCTCCCTTTTTAATCAAACAAAAAGGGGGAAATGTGGAATATTCCTTTACACCATGAATATATGTTGCTGTGATAGGTTTAATAAGGAAGCTGACTGGCCAACAGCTGAACAGAATACGGTTAGGAGGGAGAGCCAAACTGAGAATGCTGGGAAGAAGAAGGACATGGTCAGGAGTCCCAAGCAGACATGCAGAGAGAAGCAAGATGGGCATACCATACTGAGAAAACGTACCAAGCCATGTGGCAAAGCATAGATAAGAAATATGGGTTAACTGAAATGCAAGAGTTAGCTAGTATCAAGCCTGAGCTATTGGCCAAGCATTTAAATTAATAATAACCCTCTGTGTGGTTACTTGGAGGCAGCTTGTGGGACAGAAACTCTCGCCAACAGGCAGTACAAAGTGAATGTACTGCTATGTGCTCTCCACAGATGCTCACACTAACTTTCTCTCTGAAATACACTGTCATGTCCCCCATCTTTCATATACCTGTGCCACCTTCCTGATTCTCAGGACACCTGATGGTCCATTTCCAAAGACACTGATAATCTTTATAGGCCAAAGAATTTTCACAGAAATAATTCCATTTTCCAATCATTACAGGAAAAAAAATCAGTGTCTCCACCTTGTCCAACAATCCTTTGTAATGAAGCACTTACCACTCTGGCCTAACTAGGTAACTCAATAGCCTCCTGAAAAGATAGCAGCATGGACTCTCCAACATCTTGCCATCTGGAATGGGGCTGAGCCCAAAAGCTCAGGCCACAGAAGAGTTCCCATATGCACTCACTCTAGCTCCTGTAGAATAAGTCTGCCAATCTCTAAGCACAGTAATGTGTGGAAACAGTCCAGTTATTAAGACACAGTCTCTGTGATACTAACCAGAAGGTAACATTTTCAGTATTATGATTCATCCTTACTAATTATTTTTTAATTCTGAGAGCACAACGCCTTCGCCACAGGAGGTCAGTCACTTTGGCTTACTGCAGAGACTTTAACAGATTTTATTTATGCAAATGTAACTATAGGATCTATCATCCATCTACCTGTCTATATATCTGTCACATACTTATCATACTCCTTCTATCTATCTATCTATCTATCTATCTATCTATCTATCTATCTGTCATGCACCTATCACTTACGGTGGTTCAGCAAATTTTTCTAATTATGTCATGAGTATTTTCAAGTTATTTTATATTCATTCCAAATATAACTGGAAATACCTAATAATTATCTCATTTGAACTGAGACTCTTAGAACAGTTGATGACTTCTGGGAGATATGATCAGTTTTCTTTGAGGGTGTTGTAGGATGACCACATACTAGTGGATGGCCCCACACCGAGGAGTATATGAGTGGACGGGTCATTTAAACCCCACAAACTTTCAGGGATTGGGAGGTAGCAGTGTGTCTGAGAGGAACCAGGGGAAGAGGTTGGAAGCTGGGTGTAAAGAAGAAAATAAAACCAAGTTTTAGTATTCAGAGCCCTGGCATATGCGAGTGTTTTAAAGACTCACAGAATGAGAGAAGAAAACTGTACTAAGGAAGGCCAGGTGCTCTCACAGAGCCAATCTGAAATGTTTGAATATTCATCTTTTCTTGATATACTAATAAGCTTGAACATCTTTTTGGGTATGTGTATGCTTCTTTTTTAAAATATTAATGATGTTGGCTCATTTTCTATTTGAATGAGAACTTTTTAAAGGATTTATTTTATTTTTAATTCTGTGTATGTGCACATGCAGTATGTGCAGGTATCTGCTTAGGCCATAAGAGGTCATTGGATTCCCTGGAGCTGGAGTCCTCTGCAAGAACAACATATACTGTTGACCACTGAGCTATCTCTTCAGCCCAAAATGGGAGTGTTTCTTACTGGTTTATAAGAGTAATTTCTGCTAACAATATCAACGCTTTAAATTAGTTTTTCTAGTATTTCTTCCCAATTGTCATCTGTCTTTTAGATTTACTTTTAGTAGTTGTGGGAATTGATAAAAACATGTGTAACACTTCTGTGTGTGTGTGTGCGTGTGTGTGTATACTAGTCTATGTATATTGGTTTCTTTTATTGAGATTTTCTCAACTCTTTCTGACATAAAAAAATAATTTATAGCTTACAAATACATTAAAATCATTATATTCTATATATTTAACTCATTAATCCACCTGGAACTTATTTGGTACAATTTTTCTCTAAATACCTAGTCCATATAAGGAGAAATATTGATACAATTATTTTGTATCTCTTGGAAACAGGATCTCTTGCTCTGTAGCTCAGGCAGTCCTGTAAATCACTGGGTACCCTCTGCTTACCTTAAACTCAAGTCAATCCTTCTGCCTCAGTGTTCTAAGTGCTGGATTACAAGTGTGAGCCATCATGCCTAGCGTTGATCAAATTATTTAAAATAAAGCTTTCATATCATAAATACTCATGAAGATGGAAATATACATTGACATTTCATGGTACTCTTAGCTCTCAAATGTCTCAGGGATAATGTCAGCTGCTCTTTTCAGCTTATAGGATATGAGGAAACTGAAGTCTGAAGACTGAGGAAGAGCCAGGTCCCCATGGTTTCCCTGGGACTCTTTGTTTAAGCAGCATTCTTCAGTTAGACATATATTAATTTTTCTATTAAGTATTTAAAAGAACAGCAAGTGAGCATTACTTAAACCAGATGAGTTTTGACTAGGAAGTTAAAGCTGGTCTTTAAGCTTCAATTTGTGCTACCCAAAAAGATTATTCATGCTCCATTCCCCAAATTCTTATCTTTTCAGTTTTTTCCTAACATATGGCGTATAACTTCCAACAAAATCATGAGCAGTGTATAAGAATATATGGCAGAAACAATGACTATGCTGGGCCACTGTTTAAGAATGCTATTTATACAAGTCAGGGCTGACAAGTATAACGGAGAAAGCTGAGACCACTCACATAATCCTATGCCTTAAAGGAGAATACTCTTAATATTTGTTACCTATCCTTTGGGGGGTGTTTCAGGTGTGTGTACAAGTTTCTCGGTAAGTTTTCTATTTGTCTAATGCTATAGAGACCCATCTGATTACTACCAAAGCTCAATATCAGGGTGCTAATGGCTGTAAAGTACTTGTGAAACACAATTTAATCATATTAACTATATTTGGAGTTCTGTAATGAATATTCACACAGTGGCATCTTTTCTACTGATGCTACCTCAAACTTCAACTGGTTACACTTTATCAACATCAACCATTAACTCTCTAAAAAGAAGAAAACTTTAGCAGGATCTAACTGCAACTATTCCACATTTCCAGTTTTTCTTTTCTTTAAAGAATCTAGATTTTAGTTTTTAACAACTTCCTTCAGATCATCTACCTCTTTCAAAATCTTTTGATGACATTTGCATTAGGCATTACAATAACGTTACCAGGAACCACTGGGATTTATGCTCCCATCTTGGATAATACCCTTTTGTGTTCCACCCAGCTGTTTATGTGGTACTAAGTCAAAAGACTCCTCCCGTTTCAAGTGTTTATCAAGTTGTAAGTCCCACTGCTAGTGAACACTTGAGGGGTCACAGTGCTTTATAAATACTTACTTCAGCAGCTCCAGGCTTTTGTGGTCCAGGGCAAGACGAGGGTTTCCAGTCAAGTCTAGCTCTTGCAATTTAGGCGGTAGGTTTTCTGGTAATGTGATTTCGCTTAGCTCATTACAGCTCAGATCTACACACTGATAGAACAATGGAAACAAGAAAGATGATCTGAAGAGGCTGTAGATGAGCACTAGTCCATACAAAAAAATACTGTGGCCTGCCACTCTGCCACACCCATTTAAGGACTTGGCTACATAAATTCTTTTCACTTTCTTTGACTCCACCATTAATCTTTTCCATTAAAGTCTAGTTCTGCATTTAAAACAAAGCATTAATTGAAAAAAAAAGAAAAAGAATTGGCCCTTTTCCCATGGCTTATATCTGTGCATGCTTGGGCCTTCAGGGTTATAATTTCAAGATTAGCACGAACCCCAAGGGCCTTCTCAATGCAAAACAGAAGAAGAGGAAGACACAGAACTTCAGAAACAAAACCAAACCTGGACATAAAGAAAATAAATAACCCAAATTGAAAATGGGGTGTAGGACTAAACAGAGTTTTCAAAAGATGAAACACAAATGGCTAAGAAAGAATTCAATGTTTGATATTCTTAGCCCTCAGGGAAATGCAAACCAAATCTAATTTGTGATCTTATAACAGTCAAAATGGCCAAGGCAAAAGAAATGACAGCTCATGAAGTAAGGATATGGGGAAAGAAGAACATTTACTCATTGCTGGGAATGCAAACTTGTACAGCCACTATAAATCAGTGTGACAGTTCCCCAGGAAGCTGGGAATATAGATCTACCTAAAGATCAGGTATACCACTCTTCCACATGTACCCAAAGGACTCTACATCCTACTACAGAGACACTTGCTCATCTGTGGGAGCCTGTTTTCGGGTTCCTCATGGCTTTACCCAGCATGTCCTCATAGAGGATGATTAGGACCACAGGCCTGAGTGCAGGTGTCTGAGATGGTCTGCACTTGGCTGTGCTGGGGGAGGAGGTCTTTTGCTCCACCCCTTGGCGTCTCTATAAAAACCCCGGGGCAGAGATAGTCGGGGCCATTGGAAAAAGTTCCAGGCCCTCTCGAGGCTATCCTTTATTTTCTATCTGTTTATCTCCGCAAGATTCTCCGCAATAAATCTTTCTATCTAATATTTCCTGCTGCTCGCACTCAAGAAAACTCTGGGGAACTGTGGGGGTGGTGGGTAAACGCCCCACATTCATCCATGTTTGTTTCTGCCGTATAATAGCCAGAAATTGGAAATAGCCTAGATATCCATCAGCTGATGAACAATAATGAAAATGTGGTGTATTTACACAATAGAAAATTATTCAGCTGTTAAGAAAAAGGGAATTATGAAATTTTAGGTAAATGAATGGAGCTAGAAAAAGTTATCCTCAGGGAAGTAACCCAGATTCCAAAAGGCAAATTCTGTATGTTTTCTCTTATATGTGAACATTAGCTTTTAAGCTTTAGATGTGTGTGTTTCAATCCAAATAATTACAGAGGTTAGGTACTAGTAAGGGATCAATGGAGAGGAGGGAATCTTCTAAGGAAGGGGAAATAAGAGTATCGTGTTACAAAAAGGTAAATGGGAAAATAGAGTTAAACGAGGAGGGGATGGAAGGAAGAGTAAAGTGTGAATATGGGGAGGGACAATGAACATCTAAGCCCATTTGAGAAACCATACAGAAACCTACTACTGTAGAAGCTTTCTGAAATACATACAAATATGAAATGAATGGAAATTGAGTCACCAAATAATAGGAGAGACAATTCTGCAACCAAACATCTTTGCCAACAGGTGAGACCTCCAATGATAGGAATTGGTTACATCATTTTGAGTCCATTGGCCAAAAGTATCCCATGGAAGCCCAAAATATCATAGGCTATTGATTACTTTCCACAACTTGATAGTAAGTCCCTAAGAAAACATTGTTATCAAACACAGAGGAGCTAAAAGCTTCACTCCTACTGACCAGTGTTCATGGTTCTAGAAGGTACT
>NC_081431.1:85754191-85924191 GCF_949786415.1 Peromyscus eremicus | reverse complement strand
TATTTTTAAAATACATTTAGAATTTATTTGTATGTGTTATGAATATTGTGTGTTCTGTCTGCATGTACACCTGTACAGCAGAAGAGGGCACCAGATCCCATTATAGATGGTTGTGAGATACCATGTGGTTGCTGGGAATTGAACTCAGGACCTCTGAAAGAGCAGCCAGTGCTCTTAACTGCTGAGCCATCTCTCCAGGCCCTATTTTTCAAATTTTAAAATAAATTTTACACTTATTTATTTGCTTACTCATTTTTTTTATGGTGGGCATGGTGTCTAATTGTATATCAACTTGAGACAGGCTGGACTAGTCATCTGAGGGGAGGGAACTCCACTTGAGAAAATACGTACATAAGACTGGGCTGTAGACAAGCCCATAGATCACTTTCTTAACTAGTTATTAATGTGGAAGGGCCCAGCCTGTTGTGAGTGGAATGAGATGCTGGTCCTGGCTTCTATAAGAAAGCAGGTGGAGCAAGGCAGTGACCAGCCCCCTCCATGTCCTCTGCATCAGCTCCTGCTTCCAGGCTCCTGCCATACTTGAGTTCCTGCCCTGACTCCCTTCAGCAATGGACTATGGATGTGGAAGCGTAAGCCAAAGAAACCTTTTCTTCCTCAACTTGCTTTTGGTCATGGTACTTCATCCAGCAATAGAAACCCTAAGACCATGGGAAGGGTATGTGTGCGTCCTGATGCACATGTAGAAGCCAGAGGACAACTAGCAGGAACTGGTTTTCTCCTTCATTAGGTGGGCTCAAACTCAGGTTGTCAGACTTAGTGGTGAGTGCCCTTACCCACTGAAACATCTCGCTAACCCTGAAGCACAAATGTAAACACAAACATAAAACAGTTCTTTAGGGACTGGGGATAGTTTACTAGTAAAATACATGATTGGCATGCACCTGGGCTCAATCTCCAGTGTAAACACACACCACCACCACCACCACCACCACCACCACCACCACCACCACCACCACCCTGCACACACACCCTTCTTTACAGTAAGTGCACACCTATAAAACTGAGAAGAAAAGAAATTATGTTAAGCTGAAGGAGAGTGGTTACTTATATGTTGCTAGCCATACTAAAAATAAGTTTGTCTTTTAGAAAAGTAATCTGGTAAAATTTGACAAGGCATCAAATCTCTTATATCCTTTGAGCAAGTAGTTTTACTTTGGGAGATTGTACCTCAAAATAGAAATGACTGTATTTAAAAAAAAAAAAAAACGATGGCAGCACTATTTATAAGATGAGAAATTTTCTTTAACAGGAAAATCCCACTTGAGAAGTGTTCCTCTGTACCTCATGTGCACCCCCACACTACCAGGAGAGTGAGGGAGCTCCAAAGCAGCTGTCCCTGGGAGTGTCCTGTGATGCAACCACATGGCACTTGCCTTCCTAGGAAAGCTCTTCCTAAAAGCCAGCTGTTAGGCTGAAAGGGGATCCCCAGGGCAGCCGCCCCACCCCATAAGAGGGCTGCAGGAGCCTGGAAGGGAGATGGCGGCCAACCCAAGGCCTTCTTCAGTATCTCCCCAGAACTGAGTCTTCCCTGAGGTCAGAGGCTGGCGGAAACTGCCCTGGATTATTGTGACCTGAGTTTGAATAGACTGGTCCCCCAGCCATGAGCAGGTCCCAAGAGTGACTGTGGCAGAGAGGTGGACAGCTGGGGTCCCCAGCTCTGCTTCTGTGTCCAGTTGTACCTAAGGGTTTCTCACTGCTGGTGAGGAAGTGGAAGCTCCTCCTGGGCTTCCTGTGCTGATCCTGCACCAGGAGGAAAGACATGCATCCGCTTCTCCCACAGAGCTGGTCTTTGTGAGGTGGGAGCGGACTGGCCACGGGGGCATGTGCTCATGTCCCCAGCATTTAGGAAGAGGAAGGAAGAAGACTCGTTTGTGTTGTCGAGTGAGTCAGAGGGTTTCCTGGACTGTGTAGCTAGACCTTGTCTCAAAACTAAGTAGACAAATAAATAGAATGTCCTGGTGGTGCTGTTGGGAAGGAGTACCCTGATCAGGAGAGAGAGTGAGAGGGGGAAGAAAAGCAGGAATCACAGCCTGTGGCTGGGGTGGAAGCATGGACCCAGGGCAGTGCTGGCCCAGGACAGCACCTCAGTCTCAGTCACTGGCTGTCCTGGAACCCCAAGGAAGAGCAAGAGTCCTGTTTCCCATGAGTGTGAACATGGATAGGCCACCACAGAGCATGCCAGCTGGAGAGTGGCTGTCATTTCCCACCTTGGTCTATAAATGAAAGCCTAGCCTAGCTGTTGGGGATGAAAGGGACCACAAGGGTAGTCATCTGCAGTGTGCTGGGACGGGGATATGTCCAAGGTTCCTTGCTTGAAGGCAGTGACCATCTATACAGTTCTGACCAGCAATATGGCCAGAAAATTTGAAGATCTCAGATAGGAATTGACTTGGGCAATCAGCCCCTCAGCCAAGCATCTTATTCGTCTGTCTTCTGTGTGTTTGTGTGCATGTATGTGTATATGTGTGTGAGTGCGTGTGTACCTGCTTGTGTTGTATACATGTGTGCATGTATATGTATATATGTGTATGTGCGTGTGTGTGTGTGTGTGTGTGTGTGTGTGCGCGTGTGTACCTGCTTGTGCTGTGTACATGTATGCATGTGTGTGGAGGACAGAGGTTGATGTGGAGTGTCCTCTATCACTCTCCACCTCATGGAGTGTCTCATTAAACCTGGAGCTCACTGATTCAGCTAGACTTGAAAGCCCCAAGCGCCCCCTGTTCCTGGCTCCCTAGGTCTGGGATTACAGAGCACACTACTACGTCTGGCTTTTTACACGGCTCGGGATCCAAACTCAAGCACTTCCCCAACTGAACCACTTCTTAGCCCCATCCGTCTTCTCTTCTGGTTTTCCTTCCGGGGCTCACGACTTTCCACGTCACTGTTACTTCATGTTTGAGCACCTTTCCTGTCTGTCTTTTTCCTCCTCACATCTCTGCTCTCTCCCCTTCCTGTTTTTCAGTGCAGAGAACTTCTGGTTATAACTAAACATGTGTGGTGCTTGGAGCCTAATGATGTCCAGGCAAAACACAAAGCAGAAACAGAGAAACCCACCCGCCCCTGCACCCACCCTCACCCTCAGACCCCCACAGCTGTGCTCCCAAGCTGCTGCTGCCCAGAACAGCTGCTTCCGATCTGTCTCAGCTCCCTCTTCTCCAAATGACATCTTCCAATATCAAAGACACTGCCAGCTGTCAAAATAAGGTCTCATATTTTCATATATAGGACAATTACTGCCAACAACAGACTATGCAAACACGAACAGGCCAGGGAAGGGCGGGAGGTTGGTGGGCTGCCTCTCTCTAAATCCGTCCCTGCTACTAAAACAGGGGCTGAAACGACCCGGAGTCTTCAGAGCAGCAGCTGGAAAAGCGATCCTCCCAGACAAGCTTGCATCAAAGGGAAACAGAGAAGAGCGTCGGGAGGAGTTTGATCTCTTGGTGCAGTGCTTGAGACAAAGGACTGGCAGAGCCTGAAGTTAATTATTCATCTCCTCCCTCCCCCCTCCCTCCTGCCTCCAGCATAACAATACATAATGAGCACAGAAGAAAGCAAAGTGAATTCCTAACCAGATAGGATGAGACAGTCAGGGGCCCAGGGAACCTGAGGATTAATCAGGGTGACCTTCTTAGGCATTTATGAGTGTCCTCCTCTCCTGGAAAAATAACACACACACATACACATGTTAGAATTGTGTTAGACATCAAACTAGAGGTTCTGAATAGAGTTCGAAGTTAGGAAACGAGGTTATTAGTCTTGCCCTGCAACCCTAAAGAGAAATGTTTTCTCTGCCCCTGTTTGCCTATTATTAGGTGGAGATCCTAAAATCAGACTGGGGGCTTGTTTTGAGGATGCAATGGGTTGGGAAACAATGGGTTGGGAAACAGGGTGAGACCAGAGGGGGCTCTCAGTGGGAGGTGTGTCTCCAGGAGGAAATGCCAGTCCTTCCCAGCTTGCTGAAGTGCCCAGGTTTATTTTTAAATGTCATTGAATTTCCTATAACAGTGTATTCACAGGGTCTGCCCCGCTCATAATTGTTATGATTAAACCTCCTAGCCCACAGTCACACAATAATGTCAACATCTGATCAAGGAGGAAAAACCCACAGCTGGCCATCAAGGATGCCCTACCAGCAGGGAGGCCAGTCTGTGTTGCTAGGCAGTGAAGGCCTTGGGACTTGGAGCTTTGGGGCCCCAGTGTTGATCTAAGAGCTCATATTTCAAAAGAGTGTGATAACCCGGATACACAGGGAAGCAAAAGTGTTCAGCAGGAGATACGAGAATGGGAGCTGATGGACAACCGCAGAGATCCTGTAGGTGCTAGATCATCACTAAAGTCTACAGCCTAATAAGAAAAGGTATGTCACACTAATCGAAAGTTGCAAGGACAGTTGGTCCTTTAATTAATGACAAAACCTGAACAGAGCTAGAGAGCCAGTTTGCTCTCCCTGTGAACTGGGCACAAGATGACACATGGCACAACTTCCCAGCAGGTACAAGCTCCAGAAGTCACACTGAGCACAGAATTCACATGACATGACGTCACTTGAGAACTTCCAAATTCTGCCACTATCTGTAGGAGGCAGTTTAATAATGGTGGCAGTCCATACTGTGAGCCTAGGGCGGTATCTAAAGGAGTCAGAACTGGCTGGTGACATGTCAACAGGAATGACGCTGTCCCCGGCACCGCTGGACCTGATGGAGAGGGTGGGTCTTTTCTGCTCGGGCAGAGATTCCGTTCTTGTTTCATTATTGTAGAAAATTTGTATGGGCTGTGGTCACATCACTCAGTGTGTGAGTGCAGAATGGACAGAAATATCTGGAAGGGATTTTACCACAACAAGGGGAGAAAGATTTTGTGATGAGCGACTGGATTGAAATGTCTTGCTTTTCTACTGTATCTGGGCAAGAACTTAAGGGGGGTTTGAACGGAGGTTTCCAGCCTTGTGTTTCCACCTCAGGTGGGAGCATACTTGAAACATGTGCTAGGAGGTGTGTTCACAGAGACTCTTAGGTCCATGCCTTTGCTGAGTGAGCAAGCTGTCCCTGCATTTAGCCAAGTCACCTCATCCATGAAACACCCTCCTGACAGCTGATTAGAACAGTTGGCTGGCACAGAAGTGACCTGATCCAGACAGCAGGCAAGATGATCACTGGGTCATGTGAATTGTAACACCAACACCCCCCTCCCACCCCATGCTGAAGCTGTAATCCATAAAGTCTGTGAGCAGGACTTCACCTGAAAATGGGAAAAATTCCTCTACAGCTCTCAAAGGGAGTTTGCCCAAGGTGATCCTTTATCTCGGACCTCCAGCGTCCAAAACTGGGGGACTTTACACTTGTTTTTTAGTAAAATAAAGATCATTTAATAAATGATGTTGCAGCAATGGGGTACAACAAGGAGCTACGTAGAACATTCTATGTGTACCAAATTAAATGCCAGACAACTAAGTTAACGTTAAAGAATGCCACCTTGGAAAACTTTAAAGTTTTTTTAAAATTTATTTATTTTACATCCTGGTCATAGTTTCCCCTCCTTCCCCTCCTCCCAATTCCTCCCCCTACCCCCCCCCCCATTATTCCCACCCCCCACTCCACTCCTCCTCCATTTCTGTTCAGGAAAGGGAAGGTCTCCTGTATCAATAAAACAGGGCATATCAAGTTGTAGTAAGGCTAAGCACCTCGCCTTATATTAAGGCCGGGCAAGGCAACCCAGTATGAGGAGTAGAGTTCCAAAAGCCAGTGAAGGAGTCACAGACAGCCCTGCTCCCACTGTTAGGAGTCCCACAAGAAGACCAGGCTACACAACTCTAACATATGCAGAGGGCCTAGGTCAGCGGCATGTGGGCTCCCTGGTTGTCAGTTCAGTTTCTGTGAGCCCCTATGAGCCCAGGTTAGTTATTCTCTGGGTGTTCTTGTGGTGTCCTTGACCCATCTGGCTCTTACAATCCTTTCTCCCCTTCTTAAACAAAACAAAATAAAACAAAACAAAAAAACAAAACTTTTTATTGATTCTTTTTGGATTTCACATCATGCATCCTGATTCCACTCATCTCCTGTGCCCTCACTTCTACCCTCTGCCATTGCAAACTCCCCAGAAAGCAAAAACAAAATTTAAAAATAAAACCAAAACAAACAAAAGTTTCTCAGCATGGAAGCTGTAGTGTGGCCTACTGAGTTCCACAGTGTACCCTTTAGTCCATACTTCTTAGCTTGTGAGTGCTCGTTGCCATGAGTTGTTGGTCTGGTTCAAGGCCTCTGGCTTCTGCTACACTGTTGATGCTGGGTGCTCACTGGGACTCCTCTTGGTTATCCTGTTGTTGCCCTGTGTTGTGGAGATCCTGCAGTCCGCAGGACTGACCTGCCCCCACCTCCTACCGCCATGCTCCAGCAGATCACAGATGGGGTGGATGTTGGGGTGGGCCAACACATAACCCTGATTCTGGGCCTGTGTAGTTGCTGGGTTGGTCAGCCTATCAGCTCTCCCTGTCCTCACTACTGAGGTGAACTCTCCGGCATTGCCCTGGTGAGTTCACCCCTGCAGCAGTCCTCAGGGTGGGATCTCGCACACCTACACCTTCAGGGTCAGCTCTACTGTGTTGCCCAGGCATGGCATAGGTGCCACTCTCCCGAGTGCTGCAGCTGATGAGGGGCAGAACTAACTCTCCTGCTCTCATGACCTCAGGCATTGATGGGATGGTGGGGAGCTCTTTCCCCTGCCTGTGCTGCCACATGACAGATGAGTAATAGGAACAGCTCTCCTGTGCTCACAACTTCAGGGCTGGCTCTGCCAATGGGGTTGGCTCTATTGTGCTGCTCATCCAGGTGCAGGGCCTGCTCTCCTGAGTGTTGCAGCTGATGATGGGGTGCAGGGCCTGCTCTCCTGAGCACACTCCTGTTTTAAGCCACTGAGTCTGTTGTGATTTGTTCTGGAAGTCCCGGGGAATGAAAAGAGCCACCCCAAAAAGCAAGCTGATTCCAGAAGCTGGGTTAGAACTGTTATGAATTTAACTGTATCCTACAAGTTCCTACATAGATGTTATAACTCCTAGGACCTCAAATATGGCTTATTTGAGGGTTATTACAGGTGCAGTATGAATGTAGTCCTTACAAAAAAGCAAATTTCAACTTGCAGACAGAGAAAGAGGGACAATGGCATGAGAAGAATTCAGCAGTTTAGATTTACAAGGAAAGAATAGGGTAAGATTGTCGATAAATCGTCAAAAACTAGGAAAGAGGCCCAGTGTGGAGTCTCCCCTCCACCCTACTGCCATCTTTTTTTCTTATTTATTTATTTATTTATTTATTTATTTATTTATTTACTTATTTATTTACTTACTTACTTAGTATGCCGTGTTCTGCCTGTATGTATGTCTGCAGGCCAGAAGAGGGCACAGGATCTCTTTACGGATGGTTGTGAGCCACCATGTGGTTGCTGGGAACTGAACTCAGGACCTCTGGAAGAGCAGCCAGTGCTCTTAACTATTGAGCCATCTCTCCAGCCCTCCCTCTCCCTCTCCCCGACACACACACACTGCCATCTTGATCTTGGATTTTCCAGCTTCTAAAACTCAGAAACAACACACTCCTTTTGTTTAACCCATCCTGTGTGTGTAACTCTGCTGTCTGGCTAGAGGAGCCAGGAAATGCCATGAGAATGAAGCAGATCAAGGTGGATGGAGAGCCTGTGAGGTTGTGGTATGCAGAGTCTGGAGAGCAGTAGGGTCTCAGCTGGGTTGAGCAAGAGGATGAGGTGAGCTACTTCCCTGACTACTCAGGGAAAAGTGGCTGCCATCAGGCTGCAGAACCCTCAGCATGACCTGACAGTGTGCTGCTCTGGCTGTCAGTCATCATGGGATCCACAAAGTGCACCTCCCTTTTTGGAGTAACTTTATATGTTAACTTTGAGCTGGGGATGTAGCTCAGTTTATAGTTAAGTTCTGCATGAACTGGCAGTGGTGCCGGGTGCTATTATAATCTCAAGAGGGTCAAAGCCATTCTTAACTACATAGTCAGTTTGAGACCAGTCTGGGATATAAGAGACTTTGTCTTAAAAAAGATGCTGACTTCAAAAGGGGTGCAACTGGAGTAAATAATTCTGACTAAATTGGCATAAAAATGATAATAATCTATGTGGAACAGGAGTCTGGTGATACAGCAACTGCCCAGGAATTGGGCCTTCTGTGTTGTTATAACAGGAGAGTCCTGGAGTCTTAGCATATCAGCCTAGGACACACTGCACAAAGGATTGACATGGGTGCTCCTCAGCCTTGTCACTACCAGTAAAATCAGGAAAGCATTTATTGTGACTTCTATCCAGAGAGTTTCCAAGGTGACAGAGTGAGGAAGAAGAGAAGACTAAAGGCAGCGTGTTTCCTTCTCAGGCAAAGACCAAAGCTGGGAATGAGGGCTGGACCTCACCAGCATAAAATAAAAAGAGTGCCAGGCTTGTGTGAGCCAGAGAAAGGGCACTTCTGCTGGGGCAAAGTCAAGGTTCTGTTAGCTATCCCCATGGGGTGTTTGCTGCAAGACTCCCCAGAGACCCCTGGGACCTCCTAGAGCCCCACTTCCTTGTTCTAGGGAATCTCATCACCTAGACACTCCAGGACCAGGTGCTGCAGAGAAGGGCACAGAGCTTACAGCAGATGCTAGTCTGGAAGGGAGGGGGCCCAGTCCTAAGGTCCCCATTTTCAAGCCTTTGGGAAGGTTAGGAATTAGGGGTGACATGAAGAGATCTGAGTTTCCCAGGAGCTCAAGTTGGGTGGTCTGGTGTTTTGACACAGGGTGGAGGTGATAAAACCCTAATGGCACCCATTCTAAAGGGCAAGGCACTCCAGAATGTGCCACATTCCTCTGGAATGAGAAAGAGAACAGGAGGAAAGCAAGATAGAGTCACTGATTGATGGCAACTGCCTGTTGCCATAGTGACAGATAATTGTCCTTGGAGCTCTGGTTCACTTAGACCACTTCCTTTCTTCTCTGTTAGCAGGCCTAAGCAAGCACTAGTATTTGAGGGTGTTTGTGCATGTAGAGAGTAGAAAAAGAGCTAAGGAGTCCTTGCTGTGGCCATCCTGTATAAGTTGGGACAGGGCAGAAGTACCAGATCTATCTCAGACCAGGCCTGGGTTTTAGGACTTATGTTAGGTATCTACAGAAGAGGAGCCTGTGAGAGTGTCCCAGACAGAGCTAAATGACTGGATTGATGATGCTCTTCTCAAGGGCTTATTAGCAGGCAAGGAATATGTGCTTTGAGGAGCCCTGAGGAGGAACTGGATAGCACACAGTCAGGCCACATTCTGGCTCCTCTGAGGACCTGGCTCTGATTGGTTTTGCTGCTCTTTCCCTGGAGTGGGAATGCATTGCAGGGTATGAACTGGAGACTCTGCTGCCACCTGCTAAAGTCTGTGCCAGTGGTGAGAGCCCACAGTGGTGAGAGCCCACAGTGGTGAGAGCCCACAGTGGTGAGAGCCCACGGTGGTGAGGAGGCAAATGCTGGCATCAAAGGCATCAAAGATGGCAAGCTGTCTTGTGAGATAGCAAAACTTTGGTCACGCTGTTTTCTGTGATTACGCTAGAGGTAGACCATAGGCCTGCTGAGCAGTGGAGTCCAGGTGGTGAATAGGATGGAAGAAAAAATAAGAAAAATATTATGGTTGTCATAGCAATATTTGACCAGCTGTTACAAGAGCAAGCCAGAGGGATGAGCCTGCTATACAGGAGCACCCAGGAGGGATGAGCCTGCCATACAGGAGCACTCAGGAGGGATGAGCCTGCTGTACAGGAGCATCCAGGAGGGATGAACCTATTATATGCAGAAATGGGAAGAAGAAGCTTAAGAGACTTGGAGCTGCGGCATTAGCCAGGTTGGAAAAGCCTTCGGCTTCTGTATCCAAAGGAGATTGAAATGAGTTTTGATTGGGCCCAGGACTTGGCTCAGTGGTAGGAGTACTTACTCATGGTGTACAAGGTACTGGGCTCCACTCCTAAAAAGAAGGAAAGTTGTGTATAAAAAATAAATTTAAATGGCAAAGTTCAGGGAGACTTCTTTTTCCAAGACAGGGTTTCTCTGTGTAGCCTTGGTTGTTCTGTAGAACTAGCTCTGTAGACCAGGCTGGCCTTGAACTCACATAAATCCACCTGCCCCTGCCTTGCAAGTGCTGGGATTAAAGGCATGTACTGCCACCACCCGGCTCTCTGGAAGACCTCTTAATTGGGCACTGATGTTAAGCCCTGGTGGCTGGCTACGTAGCTTAGTCGGTAGAGTGCTTACTTAGCATGCTTGAAGCCCTAGGTTGGATCCCAGCACCTTAACTACTTGGTGTTATTATTCCTAGCCACTTCTGGAGTCACATGACTGTGTATATGCTGTCAGCAGTCAGGCAAAATGCGTAGTCACTCCAAGGCCTTATGTTCTATGTAATCAGTGTACAGCATGGTCACATAATCTGCATGCAGTGTCATGTAATCTATGAGCACATGTGGCTTAGCTACGTAAGCCCTTATACGCATGTGCAAGGTAACCTATGAAATCAGGCTCTACCTGCTCCCCACTCTCTCTCCCTCTTGCCTGTGATAGCATGCCTCTCTCTCCCTCTCTTTCTCTCCCACCTCTACCTTTTCCATTTCCTAATAAAAACTCTTATAGTGGGTTCCATTGTACCTCATGTTTTCTCATGCCCAGTAAATAATGTCACCAAATAAATAACATTGGTGCCATGATCAAACAGGCCCTCCTGGCACTCTGTGCTGGGATCCTGAACCAAGGTTGGTTCATACGCAATTGCTCACTTTCCATCTGCCCAGCTGCCAGATCACTTTGGACAACACTGGCTACTTCGATTGGTGAGTTTTCCCTGTACTAGTCAGCATAAACAGTTCCCTGGACCTGTGGGAATGACTGTCAATTGTCCAGTGTCCCTCTGGTGTCCTTGGAACTGGGGTACCCCTGTCCATGGTCTTTAGTGGCCACGGTCGGCCCCCATCACTGACTACCACTCTCAGCCATTCCCCACGACCATAGTCTGAGGCCTCATTTTCATTCATTTCTCATCTCTCAGACCCCTCATCCTCAGGCTACCGCCCCAGTCCTCACTCTTTGCTCGATGGAACACTGAGCGACTTGTGTCATTATCAATCCTCGCTTCATCTCTGGGATGCCTGAGATATTATAGCCATTGGATCTCGTTTATTCTATTTTGTTTTTTCTTTTTTTTTTTTCTCTGCCACAGCCATGGGAAACAAGGCCTCCAATCCCATAAGTCCCACATCTCCTCTGGGATGCCTTTTAGAAACCCTCAAACCTCTCAGCTTAATGCCCTACTTACAGATTTCTAAGCTTATCCACCTCTGCACAAAAAAAATGCCTAAATATCCCTTAGATAACAATAAAAAATGGCCACCTCATGGCTCGTTGGATCCTGATACTTTACAGAAGTTATCTAACTTCTGCCAGTGAGTGGGCAAATGGGAAGAGTTACCTTATATCCAGGCTTTATCCTGTCTCAGCTCCAAACCCACTCTCCTTGATTCCTACTCACCTGCCCATGTGTTCCTAGCTCTGCAACCCAAACCAGAGGAATCTCTCACTACTACTCTAGACCCTGCTAATGGACCCCCACCTTTCTGACCTCCCACTCCTTCTCCTCCAGTGACTGTTCCTTCAGCTCCTCCAGCCCCTTTCTTCTCTTCAATACCAGGCTGCTCCAACTACCCAACTCTAGCTCCCACTTTTACTCCTCCTGTCACATGTTCTCGAGCTACTAAGGAACTCCATCCTAGTCAAACCAACCTGGCAACCATCCTCCCTTTGTGAGAGGTAGCAGGGGTGGATGGACTGGTTAAGGTACATGTCCCTTTCTCACTGGCAGAACTCTCTCAGATAGAAAAGAAACTGGGTTCTTATACATCCAACTCACTTCTTTTATTAAACAATTCCAGTATATCACCTAATCCTATAGTTTCACCTTTCTTGATATATACAAGATCCTTACTAACTACCTACTTCCTGAGGAGTGCAGACAAGTCTAGGAACAGGCTAAGTGACATGCAGATGAGGTCCACCAGACTAATGCAGCACATCCTCCTGCAGCTGAGGCGGTCCCCAATTGGAATCCATGGTAGGATTATAACACCCCAGGTGGCTCCCTATCTAGGGATCAGTTTATGACCTGCCCCCTAGCAGGTCTTCATAAGGCTGCCCTCAAACCAGTAAACTATGAAAAGCTTTAAGACATAGTTCAGGACAGGCAAGAGAATCCATCTCAATTTCTAGAATGATTTACAAAGGCCCTCTTACAGTATACTAATCTAGGTCCTGAGAGCCCAGAGGTAAGACAGCACCTTATGACCCATTTCCTTTTGCAAAACTTCTCCAACATTAGTGCCAAACTAAAGTGTTTGGAAAGAGGGCTCCTGACCCCACAGGCAGAAATCTTAGCACTGGTTTTTAAGGTGTACCATGGGAGAGTTGAGAAAGCCCATAAACAGGAATACCAAATGCTGGCCAAGGCCAGCCAACTGGCCGCCCAAGGTTCCCCAGGTCCTTGTTTTAAATGTGGTCAAGAAGGCCATTTGGGCATGTACTTGCCCTGCCCCATGTGGGCCACTGGGACCATGTCCAAAGTGCCACCAAGAAGGACATTGGTCAGTTGACTGCCTCTGTGCACCTCATGGCATAGGGACATCAAATGCAGACCACCCTCAAGCCAACCTTCTAGGCTTGGCCATGGATGATTGAAGGTACCCAGCCTCTGTCCTGACAACTGTCATCTCCTATAGGGAGCCTCGGGTAGCCATTACAGTATGGGGTGATCCATTTTCTCCCTTGTGGATGACAGGGCCACTTAGTCCTGAGGGAGTTTTGGGGACCCACCTCTCCTTCTCATCTCCCTATTGTTAGGGTAGGGGGACAGCCTTACCTACCTCATCAGACCCCACTGCTTAATTGTATTTTCAGGGGTATCCCTTTTACCCACACATTTTTGGTCATGCTAACTTGCCCTGTGCCCCTAATGGGAAGAGATTTTTTTAGCCAAGGTAAGAGCTTCCATTTCATTTGTTCCCCCCAATCGCCTGAGCCTAGATTTGCCAGCAATTCCTCTTCTCCTCCTCCTAGCCTTTTACCCCATGCCCAACCCAGGGGAATTCCTCCTCATACATGGTAACACAAACAGGTTCCTGCTTTCTTAAGTTCCAGAGGACACTGAGATCAACTGCCTTGTCTCCAATTCCAGAAGAACGAAGTTTCATCCCACAACCATACTCAATCCTACTGGATTGGAAACCCCATGTTTTTCTTCCTGACTCCCCCTCCAAATTCTTCTCTCTCTACCAACCACATTCTGCTTCATCAATTTCCTTCTGTGTCTCTAACAACATATTCAAATTTTTAATTAACTACTCAGTTAACTGTTATAGGACCACCATCAGCCATAGAGCTGGAGGCACAAGGACCATCAAATATACCCAGGTGGTAAGAAGCAGTAACACTCCAGAGGTATTCATACCTCCAGACTCAATAGGGTCTGGACTCTGCAAAAACAGACTTTAATGTAACAGTTTATTACTGTTAAATGTCCTCAGCAATCAATCACCTGTGTCTCCTGGATGCTGAAGTGATACTGAGATAATAAAAGGAAACAAGTGCCTTAAGTTTTGTCTCTGGTGAAGATAAGAAGCCTAATTGATAATAACAGAAAAAAAAGAAATCATGTTCCAGATTTCTCTCTCTCTCTCCCTCTTGCTATATGACTCCATAATTTTAACACTAACCAATAAAATTTTGATAGCAGAGCACTAAACACTATAATATCATAGCTACCAGCTCAGGATTTTAAATTCCCTTTGGTTGCTTCTTAATATGTCTAAAATTTGTCTCCTTCATAAACTTAAAAATTCTTCTGAGCTCCAGGGAGTTGTCTTGGACCCACCTGACAGGTCAGATCCACTTTAGCTTGTCAGGTCCCAGCTGTCAGATGCAATCAGTGCTGGATGATTCCACAGGGCTCAAAACAGCAGCAAAGACAATCAGCTACCTCAGAACATCTGGCTACCTCAAGAAAAGCTCTTTCCCATCCCGCAAAAAAGTTAACCGACACCCACCAAATCAGCTGGAAGCAGTTCTAAGATACACAGTGCCCCCATTCCTCTTCACCAACACCCCTAACCCCTTACTTTTTATAACAAAAAAGGTAGAATAGTATTATTCCTAGCCACTTCTGGAGTCACATGACCACACATGCACTGTCAGCAGTCAGGCAAAATGCTTAGTCACTCCAGAGCCTTACATCCTATGTAATCCATGCACAGCATTGTCATGTACTTGGCTCACAGCATGGTCATGTAATCTGCATGCAGTATGATCATGTAATCTATGAGCATGCATGGCTTAGCTACGTAAGCCTTTACATGCATGCATGAGGTGACCTATAAAAGCAGACTCTACTGCTCCCCACTCTCTCTCCCTCTCACCAGAGGTAGCTCACATCTCTCTCTCTCTCCTTCTCTGTTTCTCTCTCCTCCCCACCCCCACCTACCTTTCTTTTTGGTAGGCCTACCCACCTCCACCCTTTTCGTTCCCAAATAAAAACTCTTATAGTGGATTCCATTGTACTTTGTGGGGGTTTTTTTTGTGCCCAGAAAATAATGTCAACAAATAAATAACACTTGGTGTGATAGCATGTGCCTGTAAATACAGCACCAGTTAGGTAGCAACAGGAGGAGCAGGAGTTCAAGATCATACTCAGCCTTGTTTGCAGCCAGTGTAGGCTACATGAGATCTTGTCTTTAAAAATAAACAACTGTCTTTTCGGTAGCTTATACCCTTATAGCCTCAAGGTGTCTCACTGAAGTGAGAGCAGATGATATTCAATGAAAAAATAAAAAAATCTACATCTAAAGAAGAATTTTTTTGTAATATGTGTTTATGTGTATGGATTAAGTCTGAGTACCTGCAGAGCCAAGAGGAGGGCTTCAGGTCCCTTCGAGCTGGAGTCACAGGTGGTTGTGAGCTGCCCGATGTGGGTGCTGGGAATCGAACTTGGATCTTCTAGAACAGTAAGCTCTCTTAGCCACTAAGCCATTGCTCCAGCTTCTAGTGGAAAATTTGAACATGGCTAGTGGCAAGGAGATTGGCCAGAAACAAACACATAAGAAGCTTAACAAATTTCTGTGAAAATTATTACTAGAGAAACCACAAAGTTGACCTCACCCTTCTCAAATCTTTGACTAAGTCAAGCTTACCAAGACCCTTTGGATTCAACACCCAGGAAGGAAGTTCACAGACCTAGAATGTGCTAAGGAGAAACTTGTGCCCAGGAAGAGTTCAGAGAAAAACCAAGGCTGTGCAGGAAATTGAGGTGGGATGCCTGAGGCAGACAGGTCACAGAGAACTTCGGCTGTTGAAAATGTACTGGCAGGAGTAGGGTTTTCTAGAGGCACTGTAAGGATTATGTCCTTATTATGTCACCAGCCTGTGACGGTGTCCCAGCCTAAAAAGCAGGTGTGTCCTCTCTTTCTTTTGTATTCTCTCTCTCCCCGAATTCCTTCTGTCCTCCACGCGGTCTCGGTCTCTCTCTCTCTCTCTCTCTCTCTCTCTCTCTCTCTCTCTCTCTCCCCCTCTCTCTCCTATTAAAGCTCTAGAAAGGTAACCATGGCTCGTGTTTCTTCCGTTGGCATGGCTGCCGCAGGTGGCAGCCAGCCATGAGCGCCACCGCTTAACCAACAGTCACCTGTGCCCACAGTCCTTTGACTGTCAGACTTCTGAAACAACAGATGCCAAGGGACGAAAATTTCTCCAAGTATGTCATGCAGGGGAAAGGGAAAGGCTGAATCCCGGCACCAGCCAGAGGAGGAACTTGCCCCTCAAACCCCAGGAAGAGATTCTTCAGAGTTCTGACAACTTATTAGACCACCTTGTAGGACAAACCAAGGGCAGAAAATGATGAGTCAATGATGGGCAGGGCTACCTGGCCCAGCACGGCTTAGCTTTTGGGTTCTATTTAAACTAAACCTTAACTTTGTTACCCCAGATACAGTTCTCAGGATCACCCCTAGAGCTACAACAGGACCCCAGCTGCAGCTTCCCTCCCCTTTGTCCATGCCTCCTGTGGACCCTCAGGCCATTTCTCCCTGGCCTCCCCTCTCCCAGCCTCCAACACCAGCAAGCATTCTTATGAACACACCAGGCCAGTAAAACAGGCAACATTCAGCCAACACACTCTCTGAAAATCCAGAAAGGAAAGAGAAATCAAGGAACAAAACACCCACCCCACCAAGACAAACCCAGAAATCAACACCTAAACTTATAATCACCCAAACCCAGATGCCTAGACACCAGTATAAGAACACAAGGAGTAACAGCCAGGGCAATATGTCTCCAGTAGAGTCCAGCTACCCTACCACATCAGGCCCTGAATATTCCAACATAGCTGAAGCACAAGAAAAAGATTATAAAATCAACTATATGAAAATGATAGAGGTCCTTAAAGAAGAAATCAATAAATCCTTAAAGAAATCAAGGAAAACATAAACAAACAATTGGAAATGAATAAGTCCCTCCAAGAAATGCAGGAAAACAAACAACTGGAGGAAATAAATAAATCCCTTAAAGAAAGCCAAGAAAAAACAAACGAACAAATGGAGAAGGAAGCAAATGAAACTGTTCAAGATCTGAAAATAGAAAGAGAAGCAATAAAAGAAACACAAATGGAGGGAATCCTGGAAATGAAAAATGTAGGGATGGGAGCAGGCACTGCAGAGACAGTTTCACCAACAGAGCACGAGAGATGGAAAAGAGGCTCTCAGGCGCATGATGTGATAGAAGACGTGACAGAAGAAATGGATACATTGGTCAAAGAAAATGTTAAGTCTAAAAACTTCCTGACACAAAACATCAAAGAAACCGGAGACACTGTGAAAGGACCAACCCTACAACTATTAGGAATGGAGGAAGGCAAATACAAGCTCAGCGGCCTAGAAAATATCTTCAACAAAACCATAGAAGAAAATTTTCTTAGCCTAAAGAAGGACATGCCTATAAAGGTACAAGAGGCTTACAGAACACCAAATAGTTTAGAACAAAAAAAGGGAGTCCCCTCACCACATAATACTCAAAACACTAAACATACAGGACAAAGAAAGAAAGCTGCAAGAGAAAAAGACCAAGTAACATATAATGGCAGACCTATTAGAATTAACCTGACTTCTCAGTGGAGACTCTAAAAGCCAGAAGGGCTTGAAGAGATGTGCTGCAGACTCTAAGAGATCACAAATGCCAGCCCAGAATACTATACTCAGCAAAATTTTCAATTACCATAGATGGAGAAAATAAGATATTCCACGATAAAGTCAAATTAGATAGATATTGTTTAATATTGTAGATAGATACTGTAAACAGTACAATAAAGTCAAATTTAAACAATATCTATCTATAAATCTAGCCCTAAGGAAGGTGCTAGAAGGAAAAATCCAAATGAAGGAGGTTAACTACACCCATGAAAACACAGGAAATAAGTCAGGCGGTGGTGACTATTCCCAAAGAGGCAGGCAGATCTCTGAGTTCAAGGCTAGCTTGATCTACTGAGCAAGTTCCAGGACAGCCAAGGTTACATAGAGAAACTCTGTCTTGAAAAATCAAAACAAACAAACAAACACACAAAAAATACAGGAAATAAATAATTCCACATCATCAAAACCAAAAGAAGGGAAGTTCTCCTCTCTTTCTCTCTTTCCTTCTCTCTCTCTCTCTCTCTCTCTCTCTCTCTCTCTCTCTCTCTCTGTCTTTCTGTCTCTTTCTCTCTCTCTGTCTCTTTCTTTCTCTCTGTCTCTCTGTCTCTCTCTCATACACACCACCACTAGCAACAAAATAACAGGAATTAACAAACACTGGTCATTGATATCTCTCAATATCAATGGCCTCAATCCCCCAATAAAAAGATACAGACTAACAGAATGAATATGAAAACAAGACCCCTCCTTTTACTGCATACAAGAGACATACCTTAACATGAAGTATAGATAATACCTCCAGGCAAAGAGTTGGAAAAAGGTATCCCAAGCAAATGGACCTAAGAAGCAAGTTGAAGTAGCCATTTTAATATCTAACAAAATAGACTTCAAACCAAAATTAATCAAAAGAGGTAGAGAAGGACACTATATATTCATCAAAGGAAAAAATCCACCAAGATGACATTTAAATTGTTTACATCTATGCCCCAAACACAAGAGCACCCACTTTTGTAAAAGAAACACTAATATAGCTTGAGTCACATATTGACCCTCACACACTGACAGTGGGAGACTTCAGTACCTTACTCTCATCAGTGGATAGGTCATCCAGACAAAAACTAAACAAACGTGCTGGAGCTAACTGACATTATAAACCAAATGAACCTAACAGACATCTACAGAACATTTCACCCAAACACAAGAGAATATGCCTTCTTCTCAGCACCTCATAGAACTTTCTCCAAAATTGACTACATACTTGGACACAAAGAAATTCTCAGTAGATACAAGAAAATTGAAGTAACACCTGGCATCCTATCAGACCACTACAGATTAAACTTGGATTTCAACAATAACAGAAACAATAGAATGCCCACAAATTCGTGGAAACTGAACAACACTCAACTGAATCACTGCTGGGTCAAGGAAGAAATAAAGAAAGAAATTAAATACTTTCTAGAATTCAATGAAAATGAATGCACAACATACCTAAACTTATGAGACACAATGAAAGCTGTGCTAAGAGGAAAGTTCATAGCACTAAGTGCCTCCATAAAGAAATTAAAGAGATTTCATACTAGCTACTTAACAGCACACCTGAAAGCTCTAGAACAAAAAGAAGTGAACACATGCAAGAGGAGTAGACAGCAGGAAATATTCAAACTGAGGGCTGAAATCAATAAAATAGAAACAAAGAGAACAATACAAAGAATCAATGAAACAAAGAGTTTGTTCTTGGAGAAAACCAACAAGATAGGAAAACCCTTATCCAAACTAACCAAAAGACACAGAGTGAATATCCAAATTAACAAAATCTTAAACAAAAAAAGGGGACATAACAGCAGACACTGAGGAAATCCAGAGAATTATAAGGACATACATTAAAAACCTGTAATCCATCAAAATGAAAAATCTAAAAGAAATAGATAATTTGGTACCACTTACCAAAGTTAAATCAAGATCAGGTAAACCAATTAATTAGACCTATAATCACTAGTGAAGTAGAAGCAGACATTAAAAGTCTACCAACCAACAAAAGCCCAGGGCCAGATGGTTTTAGTGCAGAATTCTACCAGACTTTCAAAGAAGAGTTAACGCCAAGACTCCTCAAATTATTCCACAAAATAGAAACAGATGAACATTGCCAAATTCATTTTATGAAACCACGGTTACCCTGATACCCAAACCACACAAAAACTCAACAAAGAAAGAGAGTTACAGGCCAATTTCCCTCATGACCATCGATGCAAAAATACTCAATAAAATGTTCACAAACTGAATCCAAGAACACATCAAAAAGATCACCCCCCATAATCAAGTGGGCTTCATCCCAGAGATGCAGGGATAGTTCAACATATGAAAATATGTCAGTGTAATCCACCATATAAACAAACTGAAAGAAAAAAACACTATCATCTCATTAGATGCTAAAAAAGTCTTTGACAAAATCCAACACCCCTTCATGATAAAAGTCTTGGAGAGATCAGGGATACAAGGAACATGCCTAAACATAATAAAAAGCAATATACAACACCCTGATAAACCAACATCAAATTAAGTAGAGAGAAACTCTAAGCAATTCCAATAAAATCAAGAACAAGATAAGGCTGTCCACTCTCTCCACATCTATTCAATATAATACTTGAAGTTCTAGCTAGAGCAATAAGACAACTAAAGGAGATCAAGGGGATACAAACTGGAAAAGAAGAAGTCAAAGTATTGCTATTTGCAGATGATATTCTAGTATAGATAAGCAAACCCCAAAATTCTACCAGGGAACTCCTACAATTGATATACACCTTCAGAAAAGTGACTGTATACAAGATTAACTCAAAAAAAAATCAGTAATCCTCCTACATACAAACAACAAATGGGATAAGAAAGAAATCAGAGAACCAACACCCTTTACAAAAGCCACAAATAATATAAAATACGTTGGTGCAACTCTAACCAAGCAAGTGAAAGACCTGTATGATTAAAAGCTTCCAGTCTTTGAAGAAAGAAATTGTAGAAGATATCAGAAGATGGAAAGATCTCCTGTGTTTATGGATTGGTAAGATTAACATAGTAAAAATGGCCATCTTACCAAAAGCAATCCCCATCAAAATTCCAACACAATTCTTTACAGACCTTGAAATTACAATATTCAATTTCATATGAAAAACAAAAAACCATCAAAATGAAAAATCTAAAAGAAATAGATAATTTGGTACCACTTACCAAAGTTAAATCAAGATCAGGTAAACCAATTAATTAGACCTATAATCACTAGTGAAGTAGAAGCAGACATTAAAAGTCTACCAACCAACAAAAGCCCAGGGCCAGATGGTTTTAGTGCAGAATTCTACCAGACTTTCAAAGAAGAGTTAACACCAAGACTCCTCAAATTATTCCACAAAATAGAAACAGATGAACATTGCCAAATGTTTAAGAATGGTTAAGACAATTCTGAACAATAAAAGAACTTTGGGAAGTATCACTATCCCTGAATTCAAGCTGTATTACAGAGCTATACTGATAAAAACCACATAGTATTGGCATATGCTGATCAATGGAGACCCAGATATAAATCCACACATCTATGGACACTTGAGGTTTTTTTTATAAAAACAAAAACAGAAATACACATTGGAAAAAAGAAAGCATCTTCAATAATGATGCTGTTCAAACTGGTTGTCTGCATGTAGAAGAATGCAAATAGATCCATATCTGTTACCCTGCACAAAACTCAAGTCCAAGTGGGTCAAAGATCTCAGTACAAATCCAGATACACTGAACCCAATAGAAGAGAAAGTGAGAAGTAGCTTTGAGCGAATGGGCACTGGAGACAACTTCCTGAACAGAACACTGATAGCACAAGCACTAAGATCAACAATTAACAAATGGGACTTTATGAACTTGAAAGGCTTTTGTAAGGCAAAGGACACCATCAATAGGACAAAGAGCAGCCTACCGAACTCCACATCCAACAGATGGCTAATATCCAAAATATGGAAAGATCTTAAGAAACTGGACATCAACAAATCAAATAACCTGATTTAAAAAATGGGGTACAGCTCTAAACAGAAAATTCTCAATAGAGGAATTGCAAATGGCTGAGAAACACTTAAAGAAATGTTCAACATCCTTAGCCATCAGGGAAATGCAAATCAAAATGACTTTGAGATTCCATTTTACACCTGTCAGAATGGCTAAAATCAAAAACACAAGTGACAGCTCATACTGGGAAGGATGTGGAACAAGGGGAACATTCCTCCATTGCTGGTGGGTGTGCAAACCTGAAGAGCCATTATGGAAACCAATATGGGAAACCAATGGAAACCAATTTCAGAAAATTGGGAATTGATCTACCTCAAGACCCAGCCATACCACTCTTGACCATATACCCAAAGGATGCTCCATCCTATCACAAGGACACATGCTCAACTCTGTTCATAGCAGCTTTACAGAAACAACCTAGACGCCTTTCAAAGAAGAATGGATAAATAAAATGTGGTACATTTACACAATGGAGTATTACTTAGCTGTTGTTGCTTGTTTTTGCTCTTTTTTCGGGGACCCACCACACAGCTCCCAAATAAATCACACACAGGTGCTTATTTTTAATTATGATTGCCCAGCCTTAGCTTGGCTTAGTTTCTAGTCAGCTTTCCTTAACTTATCCCATCTATTTCTTGCCTCTGGGCTTTTCCCATTCTCTTACTTCTGTGACTCTTACTCTTACTCTGTGGCTTGCTGTGTAGCTGGGTGGCTGACCCCTGGAGTCAACTTCCTTCCCTGGCTACTTCTTTCTTTACTCCATCTCTTTTCTTCCCAGATTTCTCCTTCTACATATTTTCTCTGCCTGCCAGCCTCACCTCTCCTCTCTCCTGCCTTGCTATTGGCCATTCAGTTCTTTATTAGACCATCAGGTGTTTTAGACAGGAAAAGTAACACAGCTTCATAGAGTTAAACAAATGCAAGATAAACAAAACTAACACACCTTAAAATAATATTCTATAACATTTCCTCCTTTTTGTCTAAATAAAAAAAAAGGTTTTAACTTTAACATAGCAAAACTACATACAACAAAAACAATTATCAAGTAGGAATTACATTTACAATATTATGTCCATTTGTAGTTAGCATATTCAAGGAAAATAATGCATTATCTATCCTATTATTTACCTTAAAGTAATATTCTACAACACTCAGCTATTAAAAAAAAAAATGACATCATGCAATTTACAGGCAAATGGATAGAACTAAGAAAAAATCATCCTGAATGAGATAACCCACACCCTGAAAGACAAACATGGTATATACTCACTTATAAGTGGATATTAGCTGTTAACTAAATAATAATTAAGCTACAATCCACAGACCTAGATTGGTTAGGTAAGGAGGAGAGCTCTAGAAAGGACACATGGACCTTCTTGGGAAGGGGAACTAAAATAATATTTTGCAGGTGGACTGGGAGCAGGTGGGGATGGAAGTGAGAAGGATTAGCTGAGGGGTGGAGGAAGGGATGGAGGAATACAATGCAAAGAGAGACAGCTGGAATAGGGGAGCATTTTGGGAGTGGTGTGGAAACTTCCTGAATTTTATGAGGGTGACCCTAGAGAGGACTCCTAGTAATGAAGGATGCAGAGTCTGAACTGGCCATCTTTTGTACCCAGGCAAGGCTCCCAGGGGTGGGACTGGGTTACATTTCTTTGAGCTGTTGGCTTAGGGGGTCCTGTGGAGAACCCCAAACAATCCACACTGGTGCTAGGACAAAGGGTCACTCTCTGAAGACTAAAAGTGGGGCCCCATTGCCAAGGATATCCACACAGCTCATGGAACAGAGAAGTACAGCTGGTGCCTGCATGGAGCCTTCACCTCTATGTTCTAGTCTCTTTGGTGTGAGAAGGTACTCTCCAGGCTATGGAAACCTGGACACCAACCTAGCCACAAAACCCTAGACCTACAACAATCTGTCCTGCCTGCAAGATGTGCTGGGGCAATGGTGGCACAGAACTTGTAGGCATGGCCAACAAATGTTTTATATAAACTTGAGGCCCACACCATGAGAGGGAGCCCATGCCCTACACTGCCTGGATGGCCAGGAACTGGAGAATGGATAGCTGAGTGGCCTAAGGTAGGACCAAAATGACTGATCAAAAAGAAAGAAAGGAAGGAAGGGAGGGAGGGAGATAGGGAGGGAGGGAGGGAGGGAGGGAGGGAGGAAGGAAGGAAGGAAAGAAGGCAGAAAAGAAAGAAAATTCAATGAAAATGATTCCTAATGATATTCTGCTATACTCATAGATCAGTGCTTTCTCTAGTCATCATTAAAAAGGTTTCTTCAGGCAACGGATGGAGCAGGTGCAGAGACACACAGCTAGACGTTATTCAGACAAAGAGTCTAAATTGGAAGTCTGCATCAGTTCCCTTCCCTTGAAGATCTTGAAGGGGGGGGAAGATTGTAGGAATAAGAGGGGATGGAGGACATCAGGATAATATGACCCATCAAATCAACTAGTCAGGGCTCACGTGGGCTCACAGAGACTGAACTCAGCAAGCGCGGGGCCTGCACGGGTCTGCACCAGGTCCTCTGCATATATGTCATGGCTGTTAGCTTGGTGTTTTTGTGAGACTCCTAACAGAGGAATGGGTGTTTCTGTAACTCTTTTGTCTGCTCTGGGACTCTTCCTCCTTTTGGGTTGCTTTGTCCATTCTCAGTAGAAGAGCATTTGCCTAGTCTTATTATATCTCATTTTGTCCTGTCTGGCATTGTCTCTTGGAGGCCTACTCTTTTCTGATGGAAGAGGGAGGGGGAGTGAATCTGGGGGAGAGATGAGATAGTGGGAAGCTGGAATGAGGGAGAACAAACTGTGGCTGGGATGTATTGTATGAGAGAAGATCTATTTTCAGTAAAAATAGAATATAACACACCTCATGTAAGAACCCTGAAAATCCACTTGAAAGATCACTGGTCTTATGTACATCTCTTCCTAATGTGGCTATACAAATACATCTCCTTTCTCTGCTTCCCAGTATTCCAGAGATGATAAATAGCCATGAGCCTATGAAAATATGTCTGACAGCAGTGACCATTAGGGAAATACAAATCAAAGCACAATGTATATTCAGGAAGATGGCCATTATTGAGAAACAGACAATAATAAAGAATAAAAATTGGCAAAGATGTGAAGAAATTGGAACCCTTGTGAACTGCTGGTGGAAAAATAAAATAGTACAGTAACTATAGAAAAGAGTATGGCAACTCCTCAAAAGTCACAGGACCAGTTACTGTAGGCATATAACTCCGCCTCCTCCAAGAGGCACCCCAAACTGATGGGAGGGTCTTGAAAAAGGTGTTTACAGTTCAACATTCACGACAATATTTTACTGCAAGTCAAAAGGCAGGAACAACTCAAATGTCTGTTCGTGGATGAACTGATAAGCAAAATATGAGATATACATGCAGTGGGGTCTAACTTAGTCTCAAAAGAGAAATCCTGGCATATATCACAAATATATCATATAAATGTATTCTGAGGACATTCCATTTTGCTAAATGAAATAAGCTAGTTTCAAAAAAGTAAATTCTGTATGATTCAACTAGTCCAGAGTATCGTGAGTAGTGAAATCCAGACAGAGCACACAGATGGTGGGGCTGGCATGATGGCTTAGGGGTAAAGGGACTTACTATATAAGCTTGGCAACCTGATTCAACTCCTGGATCCTGTCTGGCGGAGAGAGAACAGACTCCTGAAGCTGCCCTCTGACCTCCACAAGTGCACTGTGACACGTGGTGCACCCTCCACACTAACAATAAATAAAATATTTTTTAAAAATAAAATAGCCCAGGCATGGTTACCTTTAGTCCCTGCACTCAGGAGGCTGAGACAGGTAGACCTCTGAGGTGGAGGCCAGTCTGGTCTGCATAGTGAGCTCCAGGCAAGCCAGGACTACACAGTGAGACCCTGTTTCAAGAAAACAAACAAACAGACAAACAAAAGAAGCAAACAGTGATGGCCAGTGGCGGAGTCAGGGAAGGAAAGGTTGGGTGAAGGACACAGTTCCAGAGCTGCAAGGTCAAAGATCTGGAGTACAGTACACACTACTAAACTATACTCCCGATGGTCAAGGCCAAATGTTGTGTTAGATTTATTTTACCATAATTAATTTTTAATTAAAAAGGTAACATGTATATCATTAAAACATGACAAAGTATAGAGGAAGTTAAAAATCATCCCCCAGAAGCCCAGTAACGTTCTTTGTCACATAGTCAAAGTGGACTTCCTTTATAAAGAATTCTCAGGGGCTGGGGCTGGACTTCTCCTGGTACAGTGTTCACCTAGCATGCATGAGGCCCTTGCCTCCCCATCACTGCTGTGTGGTGACGCATGCTGTAATCCCAAGAGTGGGAGGCTAAGACAAGCATGTGTACCTTGATGTATGACTGTTACACCTTATTAAATGGAAAATACACCTTCTAAAAAAAACACAGGAAAGGGGAGTAAGCCCCCCAACCAGGTGCAAGGAATAAGCTCCAAGGCCTGTGGGGAATCGTTTGGAACAGCAGGAGACCCACACATGGAGTGCAGGGGGTGAGTTATCCCCAGGAGAGAACATTTTAGCATTTTAATATTTAACTCTATTAAAATACTGTTATGAGCATGTCATGTTTTATGTGTTACATTTAAAAATAAATAAAGAAGCCATCTGTTTTTCTTTTCAGAAAGTCCTTCCTGCCCTTCCCACCCTGTGTTAAAGGAAATCTAAGAGCTTTGAAGGTCCTTTTCTTGCCTCGAGTAGGAAAAGCTGGTTCACAGATCTCCTGTAGATCCCCATAATTCCATTTCATAAGAGATGTGGTTCTCAAACATCCACTAGGAATGAACGCCATTTCATTTTTTAAAATTCTTTTTTAATTTAATTTTATTTTTCAAGACAAGGTTTTTCTGAGTAACCTTGGCTATCCTGGAACTCATTCTGTAGACCAAGCAGGCCTCAAACTTGGAGATCCACCTGCCTCTGCATCCTGAGTGCTGGGATTAAAGGCGTGTGCCACCACTTCCTGGCAACCATTTTATTTGAAAAATATTTATTTAATTATTTTAAATTATATGCGTGGGGAGAGGTCTATGGACATGAGTGCCAATGTCCATAGAGGCTAGAGGCCTTGGATCTCCTGGAGCTGAGTTACAGGTGGTTGTGAACTTACTGATGTAGGTGAGGAGAGCTGAACTCCAGTTCTCCAGAAGAGCAATGCACTCACCTTTTTAAAGACAGGCTAGAGAAGCTAGAGAGGTACTCAGCAGT
Organism: Peromyscus eremicus; assembly: GCF_949786415.1. Classification (NCBI taxonomy): domain Eukaryota; kingdom Metazoa; phylum Chordata; class Mammalia; order Rodentia; family Cricetidae; genus Peromyscus; species Peromyscus eremicus. Next base: position 85,897,657 of record NC_081431.1, on the reverse strand, counting down.
TTAGAGCATTGTCTGATCCTCCAGAAGGCCAGGGTTAGATTCCCAGCACCTTCATGGCAGCTCATAGTCATCTACAGTCCTCTAGCATCCACAGACGTTACATGAATACAGTGCATAGACTGCACACAGGCAAAATACCTATACACATTGTCAAGAAGTGGTCTGAAACACTGGGCATGGCTTGAGCATATATGAGACCTCAAGCCCACACCCACAGTGACATACTTCTCCAACAAGGCCACACCTCCTAATAGTGTCCCTTCCTTTGGGGGCCCTTTACTTTCAAACCACCACACCAATAAAAAATTATTTACTTATTTATTCATTTATTTATTTATTTAGTTCACATTCTGGCCACAGTTTCCACCTCCTCATCTCCTCTCATTCCCCCCCACACACCTCCCCTCACCCCTGCCATCCACTCCTCCTCCTTCATTTCTCTTCAGATTAGCCAAGCCATGGCATATCAAGTTACAGTGAGACTAGGCATCTCCTCTCCTATTAAGGCTAGAGGAGGTAACCTGGTAAAAGGAAAGGATCCCAAATGCAAGCAACAGAGTCAGAGACAGTCCCTGCTCTCACTGTGGGGAGTCCCACAAGAAGACCAAGTTATACATCTGTAACACATATGCAGAGGGCCTAGGTCAGCCCATACAGGCTCCCTGGTTGTCGGTTCAGTCTCTGTGAACTCCTATGAGCCCAGGCTAGTTGATTCTGTGGGTTTTCTTGTGCTGTCCTTGACCCCTCTGGCTAAAATCCCTTCCCCCTTCTTCTGTAGGATTTTCTGCTCTGCCTAATATTTGGCTCTGGGTCTCTGCATCTGTTCCCATCAGTTGCTGGGTGAAGCCTCTCTGGTGACAATCGGACTAGGCAACAATCTATGAGTATAGCAGAATATCATTAGGAATCATTTCATTGACCTATTTTTGGTCAGTCATGTTTGGCTCTATCCTATGTCTCTGGGCTATCCAGCTTCTGGGTCATGGTCCTCCAAGCAGTATCAGGGATAGGCTCCATCTCATGATATGAGCCTCAAGTTCAACCAGTCATTGGTTGGCCACTCCCACCATTTCTGTGCCACCTTTACCCCAGCACATCTTGTAGGCAGGACAAGTTGTAGGTTGAAGGTTTTGTGGCTGTGTTGGCATCCTAATCCTTCCACTGGAAGTCTTGCCTGGTTACAGGAGATGGATGGTTACATGTTCTGTACCTCCCATTGCTAGGAGTCTTAGCTAGGATCACCCTCATAGATTCCTGGAAGTTTCCATTGCACTAGATTTCTAGCTTGTCCTAGATATGCCCCTGATTCCAGTTGTCTCTCCCAGTATTCTCTCTCTCCATCTTCCTTCCACCTGATCCCTCCTGTTCCCATCCCCACCCCTCCCCATCCAGACCCCTCCCCCTCTTCATGGATGATGTCTATTCTATTTCCCCTTCACAGTGAGATTCATGTATCCCCCCCTTGAGCCTTCCTTGTTACTTAGCTTTTCTGGGTCTGTTGATTGTAGCATGGTTTTCCTTTACTTTACAGCTAATATCCACTTATAAGTGAGTACATACCATGTTTGTCTTTCTGGGTCTGGGTTACCTCATTCAGGATGATCTTTTCTAGTTTCATTCATTTGCCAGCAAATTTCATGATAACATTTTCAGTCATCAGGGAAATGCAAACCAAAAGACTCTGAGATTCCATCTCATACCTGTCAGAATGGCTAAGATCAAAAACACAAGTGACAGGTCATGCTGGTGAGGATGTGGAGCAAGGGAAACACTCCTCCACTGCTGGTGGGAATGCAAATTTGTACAGCTGTTGAGGTCCACAGAGGTTCCTAGTGAGACCTGAGCTTGCTTTACACAGCAGGGCTGCATTAGGGGGTGGCTTGAACATGTGCAAGGTCACCAGGTGGCTGGAATGTTCTGCACTTGGCTGTACTGGGGGGAGATATTTTGCTCTTCCTCTTAGCATTCATTTAAAAGCCTTTTGGAAGAGACAGTCAGGGCCTGATGGATTAGGATCCAGGCCTTCCTGGGGCTATTCTGTGTTTCTGTCTGTCTGTCTGTCTGTCTCTCTCACTATATTTCTATCTAATATTTTCTGCTTCTCCTTCTCAAGAGCACCCTGGGGGAAAGTGGGGGTGAGATGGCCCCCCACAGATGGCACCAGTGAACAGGGAAAAAGAAAAAGACAAGAAGACAAAAAGAAACCAGGTACTAGGCAAAAATAGGAGTTTGGCCCTGACAGAAAGCAGTTGGACCAGTTCAGTTTTGTAGTGAACAAAAGATAAATGAGGCAGGGGTTCTTATCCTCCAGAGAAAAAGAAAAAAGGGACTGAAAGGATGTCCAAAAGAAGGCTGCAGATTAGAATCTTCTCTATTAAGGTTTCTTTCTTTTTCTCTCCACTCTATCTTTCTAACTTAAGGAAAAAATGTAAAGTAGTATAGAAAAATTAAGTAGGATATAGGAATATAGGGTAAGAAAAAATGTGGAATAGAGTTTCTGTAGGGTTAATATAGTATAGAAAAACTGAGAGAAGTAGAATATAGGAATATAACATAAAGAAAACTTAGAATATGATAAGCAACATGACAGAGAAACTATGTCCTTGATTTTCTAACTATGGGGCTGTGAACACAAACTGGAAAAGATCATAAGAAAACTTGGTGGTCTTTCTCTCTCAAAAACTGAAAGCTTCCTTGGGAAAAAACTTAATCTCTCTCTCTAAAAATCTAATAGCCTTTCAGAACTTTCTTTCACAGTTTCTCTTTCTGTAAGGACAAAATTAGATCCACTTGGACCTCTGTGGGAAAATCACCTGTGGTTCACTCTAAGAAAAAACAACAAATCTCTTGGAACAGGGCAAAAACTCTCTGCTAAGTTCTGTCTTTCTTTCAAGCCAGGAAAAACAACAGTCAGAATCCCCTGAGGCTAGCTAGAACTTAGCCATAGAGCTTGAGAGAGTGCAGGCAGAAAATGGAGCAGGGACAGATTCCTCCCCAAAAGGTGCAGGACCTGGGGAAAGCTGCTAGAGTAAAAAAAAAAAAAGAAAGAAAGGCAGGGCTTAAGTTCCAAGTGGTGGCTGCAATGGCAGTGCAGGAAAAGCTGAGGCAGATTCGGGGAGAGAAATCCCTACCTCCAGAAACAGTTAGCAGAGGAACAAAGCTGTAGTCTGAGACATCTGAGGCTCTGCATCTGGGGGAAGGAACAATAAAGGTCTATCAGGGAAAAAAGTCTCTCTGAAAGGGCTGTGAAAAAGCTTTGTTTCAAGTACTTTCATTTTTTTCACTAACCCAGTAACAGGGAAGAGCAAGCTCCAAGGGAATTTTGGTACCAGGGGTACCTGTCTCTATGTGCACTAATGGGTGGGTGCAACTCTGATCTGGGGCCAGTATTGGATGAAAGAAAAACTCCTGTTAATGCCAGCTCAGGGAGAACAGAAATCTTTTGACTCAAGAAACCTCCTGTAGTGAAGAAAAAAGCCCGTTGGTTCTTTATTTTCAATACGAGAACAAGCCTGGTAAACGGAACTGGAAGTTGACTCTTTGACCCAAAAAGAATTATGGGAAATGGAGTCCAAAAGGTAGCTCATAACAGTGGGGCAATATAGAAAAGAGAGTTATGGGAGATGTAGTTTTCTGCTAGAAATGGCAGTACTGCCCATAACTCGGTTTTTTCAGCTCAAAATGAAGTTTCTTTCCTAAGCACTGCTAGAAAGCTTAGATTTACTTCCCCAAAAGCTGAGAGCAAACAAACAGCTTGCCTCATGGGAGATCATAAAAATGCTAATATTATGTATCAACAAGCCACTTAAAAACCCTTTAGAGATTACTTCAGATGTTAAAAAAAGTGATTTAGATACACTTAAGATTCAAGAGAGAAACATTAACATTATTTAAAAAAATGCTCATGGTAAACTTAACACAGTTTTAAAAAAAGAAAGGGGAAAATTGTCTGAGTTTGGTGATGAGAGTGGAATAGAGGAATATCAGCTCCAATGAAAAACTGAAAGGAAATGGAGCTTGGAGCTGTGCCGCTTTTGACCAGCTGTTAGATTGGTACAGGCTCCTTTGAGAAAGTGCCTTCTATTGCCTAACAGCTGCACAGAGTGTTTTTTATGGAAGCTGGGTGAAGTTAGCAGTGGCCGTCTGAACGGTGGTGATGCGATAAGTTTGGTGAAAATGAGTCTCTCACTAAGAAGCCATCTACCACAGGGCACTTCTCTGCTGCTTCTGGAATGGCTGAGAGAACCTTGTAGGAAAGGTGACTGGGGAAAATAGCTTTAACCCAAGGATTACAGCCTTAGCAATGACACTATGCTGTACAAAGGGCAGTGAAGTCACGTAGAAATACATTAAGCTCTTAAGGCAAATAGTCTAGCAGGGGAACCCGCCTAATGAGGCAGGTTTGGAGCCCCACGCCAACTTAGACAATCATGGGAAATGGACTGTTGTGCAGTTGCTACCTGAGCAATTCAGAAACGGAAGGTTCCTTAGGAGGTTTTTCTTCTTATCCTCTTTTCTTCCTTTTTGGGTTTGCTGTAAATGGACAAAGCTCCTAATAGAGGCTTTTATAAGATATCTGGAATGCATAAAGTACTGTTTAGCAACAACACTCACTAAATCTCATGGTTGAGGGAGAGTCATTAAAGAATTAGGCTCTTGTTTCCAACTGTCAGGAGGACTTTAAGAATGACTATAAACTCCGAATTTACTATAAACTCTGACCTTTAGAAATGATTTTTATACTTCTTGTCTTGATATTGGTTTAGCTAAGAAATCTCTTGTAGGTGTTAAGAAATATCATATAGATGTTTACTAAGTTAGATGTCTGCTAATGGTAGCTAAGAGATTCTTTCTAGTGTAAGCTAGTTCTGTTAAGAAAGTCTTTCTACTAGTTCTTATAAATATAAGTTTGTAAAATAGAAAATAGATCTATAGAATTTCCTTAAGAATATAAGCTTGTAAGAAGTATAAATAAGTATATGTTGAATGGAAGTTTGTGAACAGTGTAAATGTTGAATGTAAGCTAGCAAAAAGGTGTAAATATATATTGAGATAATAGTTCAATTAAGAGAGTTGTAAATATGTATGGTGATGTTTATACCAGAATTATGTTGAGGTTAATGAACCAGAGTTTGGTAAAAAGCTAAAGGAATCTTTAAGTTGGATGTAGTTTATTAGATGCAATTTGCATCAATAATTTAAGTTGAAAAAGGCTTGGCACAGCTAAAATTGTTATGGACATCTTAAGACCCATTCCAAAAAAGATATACCATCTTTATCATCCTCTATTCCTGTACTAGGAGCTGTGGTAGCTATGGAGATCACTGTGGTGGTTGTAAGCTCAATAGGAACCTAGTCCAGAGCTGAGTTAAGCTCAGTACTCCCTCCTATCAGAGGCTGAGGGTCAATGATGGGCAAATTTCTCTTGATAGCTTCCAGCCTGAAACAGAGTATGCTTGATGGAAAGCATATCTCCATGATAGGTAATGGAAGAAATAATCATGGAGACATTTCTTAGATAGACCTCTGTCTATCTGATGGGGCCTGAGGGGCTCTTTAAAAATTTAAGAGGGAATTGTTTGAGTTCACAGAGGTTTCCTAGTGAGACCCGAGCTTGCTTTACACAGCAGGGCTGCATTAGGGGGTGGCTTGACCATATGCAAAGTCACCAGGTAGTTGGAATGGTCTACAGTTGTCTGTGCTGAGGGGAGGTCTTTTGCTCCACCCCTTAGTATTTCTTTTTTTTTTTTTAATTTTTATTTTGCAATACAATTCAGTTCTACATATCAGCCACAGATTCCCTTGTTCTCCCCTCTCCCGCCCCCCTCACCTTCCCCCCAGCCCGCCCCACATTCCAATCTCCTCCAGGGCAAAGCCTTCCCCACTCAAGAAATTAGACATCAAAATGTCCTTAGTATTTCTTTAAAAGCCCTTTGGCAGAGAGAGTCAGGGCCCGATGGATTAGGATCCAGGCCCTCCGGAGGCTATTCTGTGTTTCTGTCTGTCTGTCTGTCTGTCTCTCTAGCTATATTTCTATCTAATATTTCTTGCTGCTTCTACTCGAGTACCCTGGGGAAAAGTGGGGGTGGGATAGCCCCCCACATACAGCCACTTTGGAAATCAATATGGTAATTCTTCAGAAAACTGGGAACCAACCTACTACAAGACCCAGCTATACCAATCTTGGGCATGTACCCAAAAGATGCTCCACCACAGCACAGGACACTTGCTCAACTATGTTCATAGCAGCATTATTCTTAATAGCCAGAATCTGGAAAAAAAACTAGATGTCCCTCAACTGAAGCATAGGTAAAGAAAATGTGGTACATTTACACAATGTAGTTTTATTCAGCTAATAAAAACATTTTTAATGAAAAAAAAATAAGGTGGAGCATCCACAAGATAACTTAATGAGTAAAGTGCTTGCTGTAAAACCCTGGCAAACTAAGTGAATTCCTTGATACCCACTGATGATGGGAAAAAACACTTGGAAAGTTGTTATCTGACCTCTGCATGTACATTGAGGTACAAATATGTCCACACTCACATATGCACATCACACACACACACACACACACACACACACACACACACACACACACTAGCAGCAACAACAATGAATTATTTAATTTTTTAAACATTGACCTCTGACCTTCACATACATGTGAACATACATGGATACAGTCATGTACAGATACACACATCACAAGCGAGCCAGGGGTAGAAGGTGCCTCATTTCATTAACAATACATTGTCACAGAAAGAAGGTTTGCTAAATACCTACCAGAAACCTGGCATCCCTTCTTTTGGAGACATTTCCCAATTTTCTAAATCTCTAGTTTGTGATGAAACAAAACCAAGCCAGCAGCAACTGCAGTTAGGTTCTTGGGCAGCTGCAGAAAGGGTGAAGGCATCCAGGAGGAAAGGAGTTTCCCCGGGTATAGGGCACTGCCTGATCATCTTGGGCCCAAGGCCTTCCAGATCAGGCCCCAGAGAACCAGATGAAGGAGGCAGACATAGGAGCAATGTGGTGAGCATGCGATGCCAGAAACATAGACACAATTGTGTCTTTCCACAGGTTGGCTGTGATTTGTAAATAGTCCTAATTTTCATTTGTAGCTGGCAAATACAGGTTCTTTTATTCCAATTTTAATTACTAATACAAACTCTCAGGTCACACAGAACACATCACACAGTAATTGTATTTGTATCTAGATGTACACATGTCATTTACACATGGTTAAAGAAGGACCAAGGAGGCTTCAGCAGCTGACAGAGGCCTTGCTGGAGGCAGAGCAGAGAGTTAACACAGATGCAAGAAGTCACTGGCATGGTCAGACAGCCCAACAGACTCAGGTGAGAGAAGCTGGAGACCAAAGCCAGGCTGCAGGGGCGGCAAGATCACAGCAGTGGTCCAGGCCTCTGGGTTGAGTTGAGCTGAGGACCTTCATAGACAGAGTAGCCTGTGTCAGAGTGAGGAGCAAGCTGATCAGAAGCCCCGAGAGTCAGGAGCTCTCTGCCTGTCTGTCCTTTCAGGCACACACTGAATATCAAATCGGTGGGGCCGCTGCCATCTCAGTGCTGGAACCTTGGGGAGAGTGCTGCCACACCTCCTCAGTCTGGTCTGGTCACTGAGCTCCTGGCCCTAGTGTTCCTGGAGCTCACATAGATGGTCCCCACATAGTTTGGTAACTTTATAGGGTGGCATGGTGGTTAATGTTGACTGTCAACTAAATGGGACGGGGATGAATTGAGAGATGCCTGTGGGTGGGTCTGTGAGGGCATTTCTAGGCAGGATCAACCAAGTGGGGCTGACACTCCCCCAGAGTGGGCAGCACCTCTGGTGGCAGCATAAGCATAAAGAGAGAAAGAATTGCTTGCCTGTCTGCCCTTCTGGCTCGCTTGTGAGTCTGTCCCATTGTGCTGCTGCTGTTATCCTTTGCTGCCATTGGAGCCCACCTCATTAAGCCCTTCAATGTGGACCGAGGCCATAGGCTGTCCAGTAATCTCACTATATGGAACAATCTGTTCCTAAACTTACTGTCCTCCCAACTGTGTGTTCCACCATACTTGCAAGCCTCTTTCTGACAGCAAAATTCCCTTCAGATTTATCATGTTACTGTGGGTTTCATAGCTCATATCTGCTATGGGATAATTCTTTTGTACACTGATTTAATAAAACACCGATTAGCTAGTAGCAAGGCAAGAAGTATAGGTGGGATAAGCAGACAAGGAGAATTCTGGGAAGAGGAAGGATGAGTTAGGAGATACCAGCCCACCTTCCAGGGAGCAGCATGTAATGGCACACAGGTAAAGCCACAGAAAACATGGCAACATATAGATTAACAGAAATGGGCTGCCTTTAAGTGTAAGAGCTAGTCAGTAGTAAGCCTGAGGTAATGGCTGAGCACTTTTAATTAATATAAGCTTCTGTGTGTTTACTCAGGTCTGAGTGGCTGCAGACTGGGCAGGACACAGAAAAACTTCCGACTACACATACCTTTCCACTGTTAAGTAAGAAACCAATATTCACCTCCAAAAGGAAATTTAAATTGTTTCTGCTTTCTGCCTAATACAAACAAAGCTATGACGGACATTCCTTGTATTGACACAATTTTCACATTTGGTGAGTAAACTATTGCCTAAGGGTAGGATAGCTGGATCATGGGTAAGCATGTATTTAACTTAAGAAATCACTGGAGTTTCCAAAGTGGTCACAGCAGCTTATATTCACACATAAAATAAACGGGTTCAAATTGTTCCACATCCTGGGCAATGTTTTCTGTTGCCACATCTGCCCGGGCATAACTGACTGTGGTTTTAATTCTCATGTCCCCAGTGACTGATGCTACCATCTTTCTATTGACTTGGATGCCTTTTGTATGGCCTTCCTTGCTGACATGTTCAGATCTTTTGCCCACTTTGGTTTATCTTTCCTTCCCTTTCCTCCCCATTTCTTTCCTCTCTCCCCTTCTCTTTCCCTCCCTCCCCCTTTTCCTTCCCCTTACCTTTTTTGGACAGTGTTTGCCCAGGTTGGCTTTGAACTTTGAGCTACTGCCTCTGCCTTCTGAGTGCTGTGCTACATGTGTGTACCAACATGCCTAAGAATTGTGGGGTTTTTGGGGGGGTTTTTTGTTTTTGTTTTTTTTGAGACAGGGTTTCTCTGTGTAGCCCTGGCTATCCTGGAACTCACTATGTAGACCAGACTGACCTCAAACTCAGAGATCTGTTTGCCTCTGCCTCCTAAGTGCTGGAATTAAAGGCATACACCACCACACCTAGAATTGTGTATGTTTTTTAATCACTAAGTTTTGAGGGTACTTTATATATTCTGCACACAAGTCCCTTATGAATGAATGATATGTCAATATTTTCTCACATGCTACAACCTAAGAAGAGAGTTTTGTGATCAAGTCTAATTCATTCATTCCTTCATTGTCCTGTGGACATGATTCAGTGTGATCATTAAGACATCTTGGGAACCCTAAGCCACCAAGGTTTTCCCTTAAGGAGTTTCGAGGTTTTCTTCCTCCTTTCAGATCTAGAAGCCACTATGAGCTGATTTTTACTCACGGTGAATGGTGTGGTGATGTTTGGTTTTCTTATAATTATTTCCACTTTACAGAAAAGAGCAAAGGCATTCAAACATTTGCCTAAAGGTAGCAGGGTCCACATCCAAACTCAGGTTCTTGGTCTCTGATGTTTGCAGGTGTTTGCTTTGACTCTGTTTTGTTTTTGAGGTCTCACAATGTGGCACAATTTGTTATTAAATTCCTTATCCTCCTAAATGTGTGGACTATAGCTGGGAAAATTTGTGCTTTTGACTGAAAGACTGTCAAGTGTCATAAACGTCATGCATCTGAGTGGCCTGGGCTCTTGTGAAGTGTAATTCAGGCTGTGTAAGGGAGGTGGGCCCTCTCAGAGTCACTGCAGGACATACCCAGACAGCAAATTGTTAGCGCAAAGGAGATTAATTACCCCAGAGGGGGAGGGGAAGAGAGAGGGAGGGGTGGGGGGAGAGCTGCAAAGGAGAGCAGGTGTTTCTGCAGGAGTGGGTTTTTAAAGAGAAAAGGGGGAGTCTATGTTAGGGTGAGCTGGTAATTCCTGATTGGACACATTGGCCAAATAATAAATTTTTTTTTTTTTTTTTTTTTGGTTTTTCGAGACAGGGTTTCTCTGTGTAGCTTTGCGCCTTTCCTGGAACTCACTTGGTAGTCCAGGCTGGCCTCGAACTCACAGACATCCGCCTGGCTCTGCCTCCCGAGTGCTGGGATCAAAGGCGTGCGCCACCACCGCCCGGCCAAATAATAAATTTTTGATCGTTGGACTTTGGTGTTTTGTCTCAAGAATGAGTCAGTGGCCCAACAAGGGAATGGACCTTGGGGCTAGCTTTAGGAATGTGATCTAATGGTTTTTAGCAAGGAAGAGAAGAGTAAGAGGCAAAATCTGTCTGTGCCACCTCTGCCATGCATGCCTGCTGGAGCCCTTCAGGCTACCCGGGGCTGTTCCTCCCCAACAGACAATAGAAATGTATTGGTTCTGTCCCATTGATAAAAATGGCTTAGTTCTTCCTTTTACTAGTTTTTATTAGTTCTCTGAGAATTTTGTAGAATGTGTTTTGATCATATTCATATCCATTTTTCTTCCATTAAGGCCACCAAATATTCTTGGATGTGTGACCTTCCACTGGAGTGCTTGACTTAATGATTGATTTTTGAGACAGGGTCTCACTATGTAGCCCTAGCTGTCCTGGAACTTACTATGTAGACCTGGCTGCCTGAAACTTACAAAGATTCATCTGTTTCTGCCTCACAAGTGCTGGGATTAAAGGTGTGAGTCACCACTCCCATTTCCAAACATTTTCAATCAAGAATCATTATCATTCTTTTCTGGAGTTGACTCAAAGCTCTTTTTTGTTGTTGTTGTTTTGTTTTGTTTTTCGAGACAGGGTTTCTCTGTGTAGCTTTGCGCCTTTCCTGGAACTTACTTGGTAGTCCAGGCTGGCCTCGAACTCACAGAGATCTGCCTGGCTCTGCCTCCCGAGTGCTGGGATTAAAGGCGTGTGCCACCACCGCCCGGCAAAGCTCTTTGTACTAGATGGGGACAGTGATTTAGGAGGCAGCTGCCAATTAGAACAAGCTGGGCACAGCACTTTCTTTTTAGTGGATTGGAGAAACCTTCCTGCATGCTTTCTAACATACTCTATCACAACTGAGCTCTGGAGAAAATGTGACTCCATTCTAAAGGACTGTGACATGAAGTAACTTGCCAAGATGTGGGTGGAGTAGAAGGAATGTCCTGGAAACCCACAGAAAGAGCCCTCTATGGGATGGACTTCCTTCTCACTGCCACAGAATAATTTTCCATCTTGTGAGACACAGATGAGAGGAACAGTCTCAGACTACTTGTCCCACCAAGGCCCTGCCAAGATCTGCCTGTGACTCCCAGAAAAGAAACATCTCTGCATGGACAGCATAGGCAAGCCCTACAGCCCTTCGTGAAACCAGTATTTGATGGCTTGCACACTTGATCTTTTAAGACCCACACCAGTCAAATGTGTCAATTATAAGGTGGGAGAAAACTTAAAGGGGAAGTTCCCACAGGCTCCCTGTCCCTGTTCCCCGTGAGTCATCAGGAGTAAGTGCTGGGTCTGGCCCTGACAGTGCCTGGCTGTCCCTATCAGGAGGAAGCCCCGAGTATCCGTGTGTTCTGCCAAGTGAGCTGTGCCAGTTCTGGGCAAAGAACTTGGCAACCTTTGAGGAATCTCACTTTTGGCAAGATGCTGCATGCATAAGGTAGCCCTCGTGGAGGCTGCTCACATTTCCTGAGATAAGAATAAAAATAGGCTGCTTTTTGTCCTGTGGTATCCATGATTTGCTGTTTCATTACAATTTGAAAAAAAAAAAAAGCACTGAACACTGGGTCACAGGCTGAGGGGAAAACATCTTCAAGATACATGTCTTACAGACTGGTGTCCAAAATAACATCCAAAGAATTGTTAGAACTCACCAGTAAGAAAATAATTCCCATGCTGGTAAGTGGGTAAAGACACTTGCTAAGCCCAATACCCAGCTTTGGTCCCTGGCACATACTTGGTGGAAAAAGAAAAGTAACTCCCATAAGTTATCCTCCGAATTCCACATACATAGCATGGCATGAGAATATATGTGTGTGCTTATACACATGATAAATATACTAAATAAAAATTAAAAAAAAGAAAGAGAAACAACCCTATAAAAAAATCAGCAGAAACCTATCTGGTTTACCTTACCAAACACAGCAAATTAGCATATGAAAAGATGTATAACTTCATATATCACTGGGGAGTCAAAAATTAAGGCAACAGTGGGGTGCCGTTGCATACCTGCTACAGAGGTTACACTCTACACTGACATCATCTATTACTAGCAAGGATGTGGAGCAACAGGAACTCCCACACATGACTGGTGTGTACACAGAATGGCACAGCCACTTTGTAAGAGGTTTAATGGCTTATAGAACTAAGCATATCACATAACCCAGCAGTTATAACCTTTGTACATTTTCAAAGAAGCTGAAAACTTAATATCAACTCAAAAACCTCCACATCAACATCTATGACAACTTTATTTACCATGCCAAAACTCAAAAGCAATGAAGATGTCCTCCAACAGAGATAAATGGAGAATCCTGTATAGCCATACAATGGAATATAACTTGTAAACCAGCTATGAAGCTATGAAAACACATGGAGCAATTATATTTGCATACTGCTAAGCAAAAGTCAATCTGAAAAGCTACATGTATGTTTCTGACTAGAGGCAGTCCCCATCCTATGATGGTTCCACGTAGATCTTACTCATGGTGTAAGTGGGATAAATACAGTAGGAAACACACATTGAATGTCTATTTGACCAGGCTGACACAGTGCAGTATGATTCTCTCCTGTCACACTGGACAGGGCAGCATTCCAAAGCTTCCACTGAGCCATCCATTCACAGAAAGCAGTTGATTCTCCATAGTGTGTCACAGTGCTATGCTGTGGTGTTCGGCAGGCTATGTGAGTCAAGTACATTTTAAAATTTATGAAGTGTTTGGTTTATGATGTGTTTACAAAGATGTAGCCTTATGATGAGTGCATGTGATGTGTGTGTGTGTGTGTGTGTGTGTGTGTGTGTGTGTGTGTGTGTGTTCCGACAAATTAAGCTTGCTTGGAGTCAGAGGGCAGAGCTAGCCACTCGTTAACCATAGAGATCTGGAGGTCTGTACAGAGAGAAAACAGGAAGTGGTAAGGCAGGTTGGAGAGAGGATTTCAGCCTTTTTGGACTGAAGAGTGGAAGAGCTAGGAAGTGACTGTGGCTGCTCCGCTGCTTCTCCAATTTTTCAGGTTTCTACCTCGATATCTGACTCCTAGCTTTTATTGATAAGATTAATTAGATTTATGCTTCATCTGGCATCCAACTTGTGGGGCACAAATTCACACTGGAGCTGCACTCGGGAACTACATCTGGCAGAGTCACTGCACCACTGGCTGGCTTTCCCTTTCTTCCCCAAGGCCTCTGAGTCTGGGATTTTCCTATTGCAGTCTCTCTACAGTAATCTCCACAAGCCCCAAACTCCACAGGTGCCTGGGCTCTAAAAGCCACTGGAGTTAGCCCCTCACCACCAGCCAGCTCTGCCTTCAGGCAGCTCTGTGCTTTCACTTCCTGATGGTCACATGTGTTGCTTTCCTACATTCCCTGTGTCCACTGTTCATATGGCTGGCTCTTTGGTTCCTTTCCCCTGTAGGTTGCGGGCTTTCCTTGGACCCCCTCCTTGGGCTGGGACCACACTAGGTAGCTGCCTTGACACCCACTCAGGCTTCTACTGTTCTATGCAGCAGCAACCAGCCTCACACTTCACCATCATTGTCAGCAGATTTGGTGAGACAATGGAGAATTCTTAAAGGGGAGAATAAGTTTATAAAAATAGAGTTTTCTCCCTACATTAAAAAATGGGAAACACTATTAGGATGGAGGGCATTAGGTCTCTGTATGATTACACAAAGGATTGTTTAAAAATGGAACAATAAAATAAGGGAATAATTAACTTAGCTATGATTTACATAATGTTAATTTTAAACATTATTAGTTTGATAATTCTTGTTTTATTCCTAAAAAAGTTGGTTGATATGAAAGCCAAAATACAAGCCTTAGAAAAGGTTACTACTAATAATATGCAAGCTCTATAACTAATTACTAAAGAAAATAATTCAATTTTGACTGATAAGTAACAAGCTATAGAAAAACTTATTAAAACAGATAATAGATATATTCAGACACAGACAGAGGAATTTAAAGGAGAACCAACCTCACCTTTACATTATAAAATTAGAGAGGAACAGCCCAAGGATATCAAACAAAAAACCTTAATTTATCCAGTCTCCTTACAGGAACAACTGCCAAATGACAGGCATCCCCAAGGCTATGTAAGAGCTGACTGGAAATGTTAGATTGAGGAGATTTAAGGAAGTGATAGTCTCAAATGGTATGCATTCACCTTTTGTGAAGCAGGTGTTAAATTCATGGTCAACTAGTAACAGAATTGTCCCACAAGACTGTAGAGATTTGGTTACAACAGTCTTGGAACCTGGTCCTTAATTACAGTGGAGGATCTGGCGGAAAGATGAGGCTAGGACCATTGAACAATGAAGTAGGTCTAGAGGTATTGAAATTTCCCAAGACCAACTTCTTGGGGAGGGCAATTATGCTGATGTATGAAGACAGTCTCTATATGATGACCACACTCTGGCTCTATGCCATGCAGCAGCTTTGAATGCTTTGGACAGAATTGAAGAAGTCAGAAAGAGAACTGAGTCATTTACTAAAGTTATACAGGGCCCAAAAGAAACCTTCACTGATTTTTTACAAAGACTGACTTCAGCTGTAAATAAAATGATACCAAAATCAGAAGCTATACAAATAATAATTGAATCTTTGGCTTTTGAAAATGCTAATTCACAGTGCAAAATGATAACTAGGCCTTTAAAGGCAACATCAGTGCCCATAGAGGAATGGATCTGAGATACAGTCAATATTGAATCTCATAATCATGATGATTCTTGGATAGGAGAGGTGATTTCCAGAGGCTTGAAAAAAAAATTCAGATGTTTTAAATTGTGGAAAACAAGGTCCCCAAAACCATATACCCTACCTATTGAGAAAGTGGGAATCATATTTTTAAAATTACTTCCTGCTGTCTGGGGGGTGATGGTATCTCTAGGGGACCCTGTAAAAACCAAAACAATGGTTAAGTCTTGGGAGAACTAGCTGCATCATTTGTTACAAGTTTATGAGTAATGGAAAAATTCTGACTGGAGTGGTGCTTGAGGTTGGACCATTTTAGCTAGCCACCTTGGAATTGTCCTGAGCAGTTTGTTAGTCCAAAGCTCGTCTTTGAGTGGTATTTATCAGCTTAATGGCATTATAACCATCCAGGTAGAATCATCATTGTGGGGCCCCATCATCTTGTTGGAAACTTCAGAGATTTTCTAAGGAAAGCTTATTGTTCACTATGGAAAACTTAAACATTACTAGTTTCAAAACAGAAAGTTTAAATTTTAAGATAGTACTACGCCTAAAGAAAAGTTTTAAAGAGTCAAAATAAATTTGAGGGGTAAGAGATTTATGACAATAATAATCCCTAGATGTTAGTTTTCTTCTGTCCCATACCAAGTGGCTCTTCTGATATGAGAAAGAGACTCTGAATTTTCTTTTAACAACATGCTTGGGTTTAGAGGAGAGAGCCACACTCCAACTCCAAAGCCAGCTTTAGTTTTGTTGTTGTTGTTGTTGTTTTGTTTTGTTTGTTAGTTTTTTTCAAGACAGGGTTTCTCTGTGTAGCTTTGGAGCCTATCTTGGACCTCGCTCTGTAGACCAGGCTGGCCTTGAACTCACAGAGATCCACCTGCCTTTGTCTCCCAAGTGCTGGGATTAAAAGTGTGCACCACCACTGCCCAGCCAGCTTTGGTTTTTAATTGAGTCAGAACTACAAACATTTTGAGAGGTATATGAGATTTTACCCTAATGAAAGTAATTATACCATCAGGCCAGATTATTTCTTTTCTTGGTAATTTTTTTCTGGACAGTTTTCCCTTCTTCTTTAGATGTCTATCTGTCCAAGTGTCTTTGACTCCTTTAAGATGGATATTTTTATTTTCCTGTAAAGACAAAAATGGAACCCTGCCCCAACCCTAATTTGGTGAGTTCTTCCTTTTGACATGTTGGATCACCACATCACTTGATGAACTATCACCTCTCATAATCAAGAGGTCTCTCCTGTTCAAATCTAATCTTTATTAATTTTGATGGTATCCATAGCTTTTCTTCTCTCATGGAAACAAAAGCAAAACCTCTTCCCCAATGTAACACATATCCTGGTTTCAATTCTGAGGTCAATACATTTTAAAAGTATACAGGCTGATTTAATCCAGTAGTTTTTGTTTTCTACTGTCCAATATCTCTCTGAAACTTTTGTTCCTTTTTCATTAGCATTTAGAAAATTTTAAGTTAATAAGGCATTATGCAATCTATCTTTGGGTGTCTTTTTACTCCTTTCTTTTTATTTAGCATTTCTTTTAAAATGTGATTTTAAAACTGCTTGTCCTGTTGGATTGTGTGGTATACCTGTAATATGCTTTATGTTGTAATATGCAAAGAATGTTCCATTTTACTAGAGACATATGCTGGAGCATTGTCAGTCTTAATTTGCATAGGTATTCCCATAATGGCCATGACTTCTAATAGATTTGAAATTACAGAATCAGCCTTTTCAGAACTCAAAGCAGTTGTCCATTGAAATCCACAATATGTATCTATGGTATGGTTTACATATTTTAATTTTCTAAATCCTGCCAATGAAACACATTCATTTACCAAATTTCTTTTGTTTGAGTAGTCCTTTGGGTTACTTCCTGCAGGTAGTGGAGTTTGGTTATAAAAGGAACAAATAGGACATTTTCTTATAATTTCTTTGGCTTGTTGTCAAATGATGGAAAAATCCTTTTGCAAACTCTTGATGTTGACATGGTGTTTTTTTATGAAATACTAAGGCCTCCAGCATATTTCCTACTAATAACTGATCAATTTCATCATTACCTTGTGCTAGAGGACCTGGCAGACCTGTATGGAATCTAATATGCATTATATATTTGGCATGATTCCTGTTTCTGACTATTTCCTGTAATTGTATAAATAACAAAGTTAATATGAATCATCAAGAATAAGTTCAGCAGTTTCAATATGTAAAATAACTCTTTCTGCATATTGAGAGTCAGTACCTATATTAAGAGGTTCTGAAAAATTGAATACCATGAGAATAGCATATAATTCTGACCTTTAGACAGAATAATAAGGGCTTTGAGTCAATGTATTCAAGTTCCCTAATTTATAACCTGCCTTTCTGGATTTATTTGCATCAATATAGAATATAGGGACTCCAGATATTGGTGTTCCCCATACAATGTGAGCAAGAACCCAATTTATTTTTTAAATGAATTGAAGTCTTTTGGGATACTTGTTGCTAATCTCTCCAAAGAAATTACTACAAGCTCTTTGCCAATGTTCATTTTCTGCTCATCAAGAAGAAATTTCTGCATCAGTAAAAGATACTACAATTTCTGTTGTGATCATTCCTGTCAATTGATTAAGTCTTAATTTTCCTTTTAGAATCAACTCAGAAACCTTTTCTATATAGTTCTTTAATTTTTGCTCTATTTGTGTGGTAAAAATACCCATTCTAAGATAGTATCTTCGTTCTGCATTAAAATTTGTGTAGGGGAATGCATAGAGGATAAAATAACCTGAAGGCAATCAAGCTCTGGATCCAAACAATTCCCATGTGCATCCTGTAATTTCTTTTCTACCAAAGCCAACTCTCACTCAGCTTCTGCTGATAATTCTCTTAGACTATTTAAGTCCTTGTCACCTTTTAAGGTTTGAAACAAATCGCTCAGTTCTTGAATTGTTAATCCAATTGTGGGCCATAGCCAAGGAATTTTGAAAGTCATTAAGAGTCTGAAATTGATCTCACCTGATTTGTACCTTTAGGAGTTGAAATGTTTGTAAATCTTTTTTATATCTTAGGTAATTAATAGAATCTCCTCTTTATATTTTCTTGGGAGCAATTTATAATCCCCAACAAGGCAAAATTTTCTTTACTTCTTCAAACATTTTCTCTAAAGTATCTACATTTGAATCAGCTAATAAAATATCATCCATATAGTGGTAAATTATAAATTGAGGAAACTGTACATGAATCATTTCCAGCAGCTGTCATATAAAATATTAGCATAGGATGGGGTTGTTTAACATCCATTGTAGGAGAACCTTCCATTGATATCTCTTAACAGGCTGAAAATTATAAGTAGGCACTGTGAAGGCAAATTTTTCTCTATCTTTTTCTTGTAAAGGTATAGTGAAGAAATAATCTTTTAAATCAATAACTCTAATAGACCGTCCTTTAGGTATTAGAGAAGGCAGGGGAATTCCAGGCTGTAAAGAGCCCATTGACTGAATCACCTTATTCTCCATTTTCCAGATTTCTTTTTAATAACAAATACAGGAGGATTCCAAGGACTGGTTGATTCTTCAATATGTTGAGCACTTTGCTGCTCCTGTACCAGCTGTTCTAAGGCCTGCAACTTTTCTAATGTGAAAGGCTATTGTTCCACCCAGACAAGTTTGCCAGTTAGCCATTTTAAAGGTAGGGCTGTTGGTACCTTTGAAATATCAACAGCTGTTGTGCCCAATTTTTGTACAACTTGAATGATCAGTGACTGTTCTTTATAATATCTTTTAATAGTTTTTCCAGAAACATACATTAGTTTATGGTTTGTTTCTGAGATTGGAAGAATGATAATCAGGGTATTCCATTTCTGTAGTAAATCATATCCCTGCAAATTCACTGCTATATTAACCACATATGGCTTTAATTTTCCTTCTTGTCCTTCTAGAACTATACATTTGACCATCTCATGCTTTGTTTTTACCTGAGATAGGGTTCTAGTCCCTAAAAGCTGTACATTTTCCTCCTGAAGTTGCCAATTTAGATGCCATGATTCTGGTGCAAGTATTGTTATATCTGCTCTTGTGTCTAAAGACTTTTGATTACAATGTCATTCATTCATATTTTTAGCTTTGTTCTTTGATCATTATACAAGTGTGCCAAAATATTTGCTTCATGGTTTCTCCTGAAATTTTTATTTTCTAAAACCATTTTACCATCCAGAACAATATGGTTTTTTACAATAGGCATTAGGTCCTTTAATTGTTCTGGGGAGGAGTTTCCCCCATGGTGACAGGGAATGATTGAACCAAAATTGACATGGGGGCCTGCAAAAGGCCCCTCAAGGCATTTCCCAAATAGTAAAGGGTTGCCTTGCCTGTCCCTTGTTGATTTGCATTCAATGGTCCAATGTCTGCCTTTGCCACATCTTCTGCATAATCCATGAGGCAGGGGCCTTCTGTTTGGATTATTCTGAGAAAAAACATTGTTTCTAGAAATACCCTGCCTACAATCCCTTTTTAAGTGACCTTGTTCACAACAATTAAAACATTTTACATTTTTATTTTTCCTTAAGCCATTGGAAATTACCTCTCCTATCCATGCATCATCATGGTTAAGAGACTCAATGTTGACTGTGTGTTGGATTCATTCTTCTATGGGTGCTGATCTGATCTTTAAAGGCTCACTTATCCTTCTGCTTTGTGAATTAGCATTTTCAAAAGCCAAAGATTGAATTACTATTCATCTAGCTTCTAGATCTGATATCATTATATTTACAGCTGAAGTCAGCCTTTGCAAAAATTCAGTGAAGGTTTCTTTGGAGCCTTGTATAACTTTAGTAAATGGCTCAGTACTCTTTTCTGTTTCTTGAATCTTGTCCCACTGTATGACATAAGGACAAGGTGTGTTGGTCAAATGTAGCCTGACTATCCATATCAGAATAATGACCCTCACCAAGGATTTGATCTTGGGAAATCTGATAACCTCTAACCCTACCATGCTGTTTGAGGGCCTCAAGCTTCTGCTTTCAACCAACTGCTCTATTCTAACCGAGGACCATATTCCAACACTGTTGCAAATAAATCTTTCCAGTCCTTTGGAGTAATTTTGTTCCAAGAGGACCATGTATTCAACATCTGCCTTACATAAGCTGAATGCATATCACAGTAAACTATTGTTTCCTTAATTCTCTTTAAATCCAACATTTCTATAGGATCCCATTTAAATTTTCTACATTCTTGGGGATACTTATCTATTGGTAGTCTCTCATGATAGTAATTAAATAAATCATGGTTGGTGTTTTAACAACCATAGGCCACTCTTCTCTAATTTCATAAGGTAATGATGAGGTTGGTTCTCCTCTGAATTCTTCTATCTGTGTCTGAACGCTTTTATTATTAGTTTTAATAAATTTTCTAAGGCTTGTAATTTACCAGTAGTGGCTTTTTCTAAGGTTAGTATATTTTGAGTAGTCAGCTGTTCTAAGGCTCACATTTTATCAGTCACTTTCTTGTTCTCTTCATTGATAAATACTTCTAAAGCCTTTATCTTATCAGCCCAAATTGTCTTATTCTCCTTACTAACTATTTGTAAGGCTTGCATACATTTTTTAAGGTATGTATCTTTTCAGTTAATCCCTCATATCTGACACTTTTATCAAGCAGTTTTTAAGGATAAGATATGAATTGCCAGACTAATAACAATTATGACCAAAATTGTATTGATCTCAGCTACGTTGTTTATCTCCTCAGTTAATTTTTCTAGAAACCCTTCCATTGTAGCAGTGAGCAGGGTCCTAATTGCCTGCATTGTAATATTTCCAGTCATTGACTTTGGAAAGGTTTTAAAATTGTCCTTTCCCCTTATTCCTTACCACCTTTTCAATTATTTATTAGTGTACCATTTAAAAGTTGTCAAGTGACTCAAGAGAATTGTTGTAGATGTAGTAATGATTTTTGACCAGCAGGTGGAGCAAGTGCTACACCAAAGCAGCTCAGACTGTGGATGCGGAGTGAATGCTCACCAACCAGAACTCACCCAGCGCTTGTGCCCAGCGAGCAGAGCCAATTCAGGAAGACACCTGGTGTCTATAAGCACCCAGACCTTGGAGCAGGCTGGTGCAAGGAGCGTCAGAGCTGCCAGCACACATGGGAATTACTGGAGTGTCGGGCTTGGGGATCGCAAAGGCTGAACTCGAGGGTAGTGGCACACAGCACAAATGTGCAAGGAGACAGACCTGAACCTGCCCAGGGAGACAGTACCTGTATGTGCCAAGCAGAACCTACTCTGGGATGGTAGCTGTGACCGAGAGTCTTTGCCCAGGGAGGCAGAAACTCAAAGCAGGGTATTCACCCTGAGAAGATTCCTCTAGACTGCGGAGTGGTTGTGCCTGACTGGGAGTGCTCCTGCATTTTTTGGCTACAAACACCCAGACCATGGAGCAAGTAATGCCCCCACAAGCAGGGATCGCTAAAGTGGGGGCATGTAGTGCATTCCTGGGGATAGGGTGGCCAGGCTGCATGGGTGGGCACAGGCTGCCATTGGACACCAGGTAAAGAAGTAAGTCAAGGGAATGCATCACCTTTTATTAATAGGCAAAATCTATGAGCAACAATTATAAGACTGAAACAAGATTCTGGGCCACATCCCCAGCTACTGTGCTGTTCCCGCGGGGGATCCAGTTCTCCATTACTACCACTGCCTCTTTTGCCTTCCCTACTGGAATGGGGAACCTCACCAAGCTGTGCTTTTTCCCATGGCTCATTGCCAGCTCCCCCACCTTCTAAGATAATGTGCTTCACCCTGCCCCAGCTTTTTATTTGGTATTCAGGTCATGTATCCTCCAATAAAAACTTCATCCTTTGAGTGAAGCCACTCCTTACAATTGGCTACTGGACCAGTGACAGAATTTCCCTAACAGGTAGGAAAAAAATTGCTTTCACAGTGCCTACTTATAATAATTCTCAGCCTGTTAAGAGATATTAATGGAAGGTTCTCCCACAAAGGATGTTAAACAGCCCCACCCTGTGCTGATATCTTGTATGATAGCTGTTGGAAATGATTCATGTACAGTTTCCTCAATTTATAATTTACATTATATGGATGACATTTTATTAGCTGATTCAAACGCAGATACCTTAGAGAAAATGTTTGAAGAAGTAAAAAAAAAAATTGCCTTGTTGGGGATTATAAATTGCTCCCAAGAAAATCAAAGAGGAGATTCTATTAATTATCTAGGATATAAAATAGGTTTACAAAAATTCAACCCCCAGGTACAAATCAGGTGAGATCAATTTCTGACTCTTAATGACTTTCAAAAATTGCTGGGAGACATTAACTGGCTACGGCCCACAAACAACTCAAGAACTGGGTTATTTGTTTCAAACCTTAAAAGGTGATAAGGACTTGAAAAGTCCAAGAGAATTATCAGCAGAAGCTGAGTGAGAATTGGCTTTAGTAGAAAAGAAATTACAGGATGCACATGTGGATCATTTGGATATAGAGCTTGATTGCATTATGGTTATCATACTTTCTATACATTCCCCTACACAAATTTTAATGCAGAGCGAAGATACTATCTTAGAATGGATATTTTTACCACACAGAGTGAAAAATTAAAGACCTATGTATAAAAGTTTTTTATGTTGACTTCTAAAAGAAAAATTGAGACTTTGTCAATTAGCAGGAATAGACCCAGCAGAAATTGTAGTATCTTTTACTAATGCTGAAATTTCTTCTTTATGGGTAGAAAATGAATGTTAGCAAAGAACTTGCAGTAATTTTTTGGTAGAGATTAACGACAAATATCCCAAAAGCAAGAGACTTCAATTTATAAAGAGAACTAATTGGATCGTTCCTCACATTGTATGGGGAACATCAATTTCTGGAGCCCCTACATTCTATACTGATGTGAACAAATCAGAAAAGGCAGGTTATAAATCAGGAAATTTGAATACAGTGGCTCAAAGCCCATATGATTCTGTCTAAAAGTCAGAATTATATCCTATTCTCATGGTATCATTAGATTTCCCAGAACCTCTTAATATAGTTACTGACTCCCAATATGCAGAAAGTTGTTTTATATATTAAAGCTGCTGAATTTATTCCAGATGATACAGAATTGACTTTGTTATTTATTCAGTTGCAAGAAATAATCAAAAATAGAAAGCATCCCTTATATATAATACATATTATATCTCATATGGGTCTACCAGGCCCTCTAGCACAAGGTAATGATGAAATTGATCAGTTATTAATAGGAAAGGTACTAGAACCCTCAGAATTTCATAAGAAACACCATGTCAATAGCAAGGCTTTGAAAAAAGAATTTCCATCACTTGGTAACAAGCCAAGGAAATTATAAGGAAATGTCCTACTTTTTCCTTGTATAACCAAACTTTACTACCTGCAGGAAGTACCCCAAAAGGCTACTCAAAAAAATGAAATTTGGCGAATGGATATGTTTCATTTTGCAGTCTGAAAAATTAAAATATATACACTACACCATAGATACATATTACAGATTTCAATAGGCAACAGCTTTGAATTCTGAAAAGGCTAATTCTGTAATCATACATTTATTACAAGTTATGGTTGGGGCAGGATTTTTTTTTTGTGTGTGTCTTTTCAGGAGAAAGAAGGCATCCAGCTGAGGAATCTGAAGACTAGTGGACAAATGAGACATCTGAAGGAAAAGGATGAATCATTCAGAGAAAATGTCCCAAGAAAAGAGTAAATTAGCCTATCACATTTACAACAAGATAAAATTTCATAAATCTTCCAAAATGTTTGTTTCTGCTGTTTTCTACAGACATGTAATGCAAACGGTATTTTTGTAGTCCCAATTCAATTAAATAATTAAAGCTAGCTTTGAAGTTGGAGCATGGCTTTCTCCTTCTCTAACCCTAAGCATGCTTGTTAAAAGGAAAATCCAAAAATCTGTCTTATGTCAGAAAAGCCACCTGATATGGGACAAAGAAAAAACAAATTAAGAGACTATTCTATTGCCACTAATCTCATAATCTTTGGGTTTTATTTTGACTTTTTAAAACCTTTGTTAAGGTATAAATATTATCTCAAAATTCATAAAATTAATATATATATTTTCAACTTTTTATCATCATATTAATGATCATATGGAGTACTAACTGACTCTAGAAAAGGGCTTCATCTAACTTCCTGTATATGATTTCAGGTTTAAATCTCCATCAGGTAACTAGGAATTAGTTTTGGTACTCTAGATGTACATTAACACATATTGATCCTTTAAGCTCTTTGAGATCTACTGTATATGACATATAAAATGTTTAAGTTTTCTGCAGTAACCCATGATCATGCCTAACAGTGACCTCTGAAGTCTCCAAAAGGAGGATGGAACCCCACAAAGATGATTTTACCAGGACTACGGTATAGCTGAAGTTTATCTGTGTCCTGCCTGGCCTGTGGTCAAGACAAAACTCTCACAGACAGTCCCGCAGCCTTTTATAAAATAATCACCACAGAGGCTTATATTAAGTAAAACTGCTTGGCCATTAGCTCAGGCCTACCACTGACTAGCTCTTACACTTAAATTCAGCCCATTTCTGTTAATCTATATGTTGCAACATGTTTCGTGGCTTTACTTGTGTGCCGTTACGTGCTGCTCCTTGGACGGTTGGCTGACATCTCCTGACTCAGCCTTCCTTCCCCAGAATTCTCCTTGTTCATGTATTCACCTATACTTCCTGCCTGGCTACTGGCCAATCAGCATTTTATTTACCAACCAATCAGAGCAACATATTCACAGCATATAGAACATCCCACAGCACCTCCCCTTTTTCTGTCTAATCAATAAGGAAGAGTTTAACTTTAACATAGTAAAATTACATATAACAAACATTTATAAAGCAAGAATTAGTTATAATATCTAGTCTATTTGTATTTGGCAAAATTAAAGAAAATATACTATCCCATATTTGTGAGTCTAAAGTTTTATATCTAATTTATCTTTTATAATAAACAAAGAAAACCATAATTATAACTATCTAGTCATCAACTACATCAAAGACCTCAGAAGGATATAATATTACCTAAGTAAACAGGGAGAACATTGTAAGTAGCTTCCAGAAATCTAGAATGACAGAGACAGCTGGGTGCCTGGACAGTCACCTAAAGTTCTGCAATGTTGGGGCATCCATTCTTCAGAGTACAGGCCTAGAGTCTCTCAGTCACTTTTCTCTGTGTCCTGCAGAACGTCTGCTTCTTCTGTGAAGCAGGTGCCTGAAGGACCATTTTGTCTTGCAAAGTTCACTGGTCACCTTCCTATGGGTCTTGCATGTCCACTTTATACAGCATATTATCAAGCAGTTGATGCAAGGGCACTTTTTTGCCCGGTGGCTAACTTTTGCCACAAAGAAAACAAACTCCATAATGAGTTTCTTCAATGCCCATTATCTTCTCTGAAGTAGATTGGTGCTGCCAGGAGCAGACGTGTCTCAATGTCCAAAAAGTCAAAGTTCTTAAAACATTTTAAATGACATATTCTGTAGGTCTTTGAAGTGTTTGAAGATTACCTACCTAACTGAAATATATCTATGTGTATCTAGAAAACTTAACTAACATGACTAGAAGTTTGAATATCATAGATGATTAACTATTAATCTGTATTTCTTAATTATCCATTACAATTTAAATGAATTACATAACATAATACCTTAAACAAGAGTAGAAATATACAAAGTATAGCAAAATTAACTTTAAATTTGTATCAATAAACTAAAATCTATAGCAATGTAAAATTTTTATTCTATATTTCTATATCATATCTCCCTTTCTTTTTAGAAAGTAATTGACTATGACTAATAACAATTTGTAACCAACAACCTAAATAAAGACAAACATCCATAATCCATTTTTGGGGAATGTTGGCATAGTTTTTCTAGACTACTTCCTGCTGATAGAGGGTGCTGGTAATTTTATGGGGGACATAAAGAAAATTTTAGGATTATGTTCAAGTCCTGACTGGAGTAGTCTGTAAGGCTATATTCTTTGAGCCAGTTGCCTTGAAGTTAATTTTGGATGTTGGATGATCTGGGCCATGATGTCATTGGAGACCTTTCAGGGGGTCTTGGCTGGTCAAACATGATGTATCTTAACAGATCCATAGCCTCTTGCTTCCTACGGAAACATATGTTGCTTTCCAAAGCAACATATCCTTAGATCAAAGTTTTGAAGTCAAGATTATATATATATATATATATATATATATATATATATATATATATATATATATATGCTTAATTTAGCAACCTTTACAAACAAATGTCTTTCTGCAGTTAAAAATATCAAATACAACACAATCCAGATTCTCTGTGTAATATTCATCTTTACATGGCTTATTTTTATACTACCTTTACTATCTCTTTAAAGATTTTATTTTTTAAAACTATTTCTTTATATAACTGTCTATGTTTATTTTCTTCTCTCTTGCAAGCCAATGTACATTTTTATACACATTGTAAACCATTTAAAGTCTTATTCTATCTGAATCTGCCTTGTGAATCTATTGCTTTAAACTGCAGTGGTTAGTACTGGAGCAGCAGCTTTGGCTGCTAGCTCTACCTACCTCAGCTTTCCAACATGGCAGTGGTACATTTACCACCAGCTCTGTGAGCCATGCGTATCATCAGCTCTTAGAAGCAGTGGGTCCATGCCTCCATTAAAGCAGTGTGTAGCCCAGAGACTTTTTTTTTTAATCTGTACTAGCAAAAACTATATCCACCACGCAGCTTACTGCGCAGCTTGAAAATGCCTCTGTGTACCATGGTGGAAATCCGTCATACACTCAAGCCCACATGCCACTGCAAACCTGCTATACTGTAGCACACAGCTTGCCTGAGAGACACAATCAGGAAGCTGTTTTTAGCTCCGTTTTAGAATTTCTTTTTTTTTTTTTTATAGCTTTCTCAGGTTTTAGGTGGAAACTCTTGCCCCAGGCTTTGGCGCCATTTATAGGTGAAGTTTTTCTGTGTCCCCCCGGCCCATGGTCGGGACAAAACTCTCACCCACAGTCCTGCAGCCTTTTATAAAATAATCACCACAGAGGCTTATATCAAGTAAAACTGCTTGGCCATTAGCTCAGGCCTACCACGGACTAGCTCTTACACTTAAACTAACCCATTTCTGTTAATCTATATGTCGCCACATGTTTCGTGGCTTTACCTGTGTGCCATTACATGCTACTCCTTGGACAGCAGGGTTGGCATCTCCTGACTCAACCTTCCTCTCCCTAGAATTCTCCTTGTTCAAGTATCCTGCCTATACTTCCTGCCTGGCTACTGGCCAATCAGCATTTTATTTACTAACCAATCAGAGCAACACATTCACAGCATATAGAACATCCCACAGCAGTATAGTAATGCCACTAAGTTGAGAAACATCACTCAAAGATCGGCTTTGGACTACAAACTGCTCAGGACAATTTCAAGGTGGCTGGATGAGATGGTCCAGCCTCGCAGACTATTCTAGCCAGAACTTGAGACAAGCCCTGCACTTTCCCATTACACAGAGAATGGACAACAAATGATACAGCTAGTTTTCCCTGGACTTGACAATTAAACCAATTTATTTCTGGGTCCCCTAAAGATGCTGTTACGCCTAGACAGTGGGAAGTAATTTTAAGAATGCAATGCCCACATTCCCAAGAGGTGGGGTGGGCGTTTTTTGGTCATTCCATGAGTTATGGATATTTGTCATTTGTAGCATGAATCTTAGAAGGTCTTATTAATAAGATCAAACCTGAGGCCAGTTATTAGGGTGAAGCTGGAAGATCAGAGAGACAGAACAAGCCACAGCTAACCTCACCTGGCCAACTTCTCAGCTGGTCTTGTTTCCTCAGACTGGAAGCCTCTGTGTCCTCATAGCCGAAAGGCTCTCAGCTGAACTGTACTGCTAGAAGCCTGAAAGCTTAACCAGCCAAATGCTTAACCAGCCAAATGCTGCTAGTTTCTGGTCCTCATGCCTTATATACCTTTTTGCTTTCTACCACCACTCCCTGGGATTAAAGGCTCACTTTCTGGGATTAATGGCACATGTCACCATGCCTGGCCATTTCCAATGTGGCCTTGAACTCACAGAGGTCCAGAGGGATTTCTACCTCTGGAGTGCTAGGATTAAAGGTGTGAGTGCCACCATTTTCTAGCCTTTGTATCTAGTGGCTGTTCTGTCTCTGACCCCAGATAAGTTTATTAGGGTGCACAATATTTTGGGGAACACAATACCACCACAGTCATTGTTTAGGCATTTGGTTAAAAGTTGTTTTTGGTAATGATCAGGAAAAAAAGCTCAACAAAGGAGATTAGATTCAGGGATCTTGTTCTGGAAAAAAAAGGGGGGAGGGGGATACAATAATGATAGAATAAAAGGGTAGATTATTGAATCTACTTTTAAACTAAAAAAGCAACTCCTTGTCTTAAATATTTTATATTGGTATGGATTTTTGTATATTGATACAAATTTGAGGTTATTTTTGTTAGAACTTACTGTACATACATTTCTATTCTTGTTCAAGGTATTGTACCTATAAAGCTCATTTAACAATGTAATGTAAATTTCTAGTTCTTGAAAATTATTATTACAAACTATTTAGGATAATAAAGAAATGTAGGTTAATAGTCACCTATTACAATCAAACTTGTAGTTATGTTAGGTATGTTTTCAAAGTCAAACAGATGTATTTTAGATAGACAGGTGGTCTTCAGACACTTCAGAGACCTACAAAATATGGCATTTAAGATGTTTTAATAACATAAGGTTCTTTTTTATTTTTCATGACAATGAGACATGTCTGCTCCAGTCAGCACCAATCTACTTCAGAGAAGATGATGGACATTGAAAAAATTTCATATGGAATTAACTTTCTTTGTGGCAAAATTTAGCCACTGGGCAAGAAACTGATCTTGCCCTGACTACTGACAGTATGCTGCCCAAATTGGACAAGAAGGACACAAAAGAAAATGACTGCTGAACCTTGCCAAGGTGGGACAATCCTTCAAAAAACCTGCTTCACAGAAAAGTCTGTCGTATATTCTAGGCCTGTGGACTGGAGATGGATGCCCAAACATTACACAGGAACCTTGAGTGACTGTCCAGGTAGCCAGCAGTTTTTGCCATTTCTTAGTTTTGGAAGTTGTTTGCTCTGCACTTCCTGTTTACTCAGGTAATAGTATATCCTTCTCAGGTCTCTGATGGAGTTGAAGACTAGATAGTTATAGTTTTCTTTGTTAACAGACTCAGAAAATAAACTCACTAAAAATAGGTGTAAAGTGTATAAGACTGAGAGACATAAAAAGATAGTTTTGGTTGGTAATGCAAGTTAGGACAGAAAGTGAATTAGGTACAACACTTTGGACCCACCAAGATAGGATAGTTAAATAAGGAGTATTTTCCCTGAATTTGTCAAATGCTAATGGACTAGACATTGTTAATATTATTGCCTGTATGTATTTGTATATAGTTATTGCACTTATTGTATATAGTTTTTCTGTTAGTTAAAAACTTTGCTCTTTATTTGGACAAAAAGGGCAAAATGTCTGAGGTTTTGTTTATATTCTGACAAATAAAGCTTGCTTGGAATCAGAGGGAGGAGCTAGCCACTAGTTAACCATAGAGATCTGGAGGTCTGTACAGAGAGGAGCAGGAAGTGATAAGGTATGGCAGAGAGAGGAACTTGGCCCTTTTGGGCTGAAAAATGGAAAAGGTAGGAGCAACTGTGACTGCTCCCCTGCTTCTCCAGTTTTTCAGGTTTTTACTTGGATATCTGACTCCTATAATCTTTTATTGATAAGATTAATTAGATTTACACTTCAGGATATCCCATCATTCTATAATAGCAATACCCACTATACATCTGTCAATTCCACAGAACTGGAGGGGTGAACCCTAATCATATGGACTTTAGTAAGGATAGTATCAATTGAGTTATCAACTTTAAGGACAGATAATGCCAGTATAGGATGTTTGTATTGAAAATAAAAAGAGCTTACTCCAACAAAAGGACAAAGCACCCACTGCTGGGTGCTGTGGCACATGAACTCTCACGAGGATGAAGCAAAAGGATTGCCATGAGTTCCAGGCATCTAGGCTGCAGTAAGACCCCATCTCAGTAAAATAAGATACAATAGGGCTGGGTGTGTATGTGTGTGGCATAGCTGGTAAGTGGTTGTCACAGAGCATGAGGACTCAAGTTTGGTGGTAGATCTTGTGTTAAAAACAGCTGGGTCTGATGGCTCTGTTTCTAATCCAGTGCCAACAAGCAGAGACAAGTCAGTCAACCTAGCCTATATGGTGAGAGAGCAAGAATGAGAGAGAACAAGACATTGTGTAGTTCAAAGAGGGACATTCCTGATTCCACAGGTCTTAAGATAGGAAATCAGATTTAGAATGTGTCAAAGGGAAGACTAACTATGCCTTAATAATCATGATATGTTATCTTACTGAACTCTGCTGTCATCATCTTTATGGATAGGCAAGGGAGCTCAGGTAGGTCCTGTGGCCTTAGGATCCCAAGGGAAAGTCCCTTTCCTTCTCTGTGGTTTGATATTTGAGTCAATGAGCTAAACTGGCTACTACGCATATTCATTTGCTGTGAGCAAGAGCACATGAGCCAAGCAAAATCTGAGACTCAAACAAAGCCCAGCAGACTGCAGGTCTTCTGTGCAGAGAAGAGTAGGGCTGTGAGAGGGTGGAGGCCCCTGAAAGGGGCAAAGGTTCTCAGCATGTAGTTTCTCAGAGGAGAACCCTCAGAGCAACAGGTGACAGGACACTCCATGGTCATCTTAGGGAAGGGGGACCTCGACCAGAAAAGGCAAGAGGAGGGGCCCTTGAAGGAAGCCCGTCTGCAGGACTTACTTCACCAGTATGGGTTAAGACAGGGACAGGCTCGCTCCTGTGCCTGTAGTCACTTGGAAGAGCCATCTCAAAAAGATGCTGAGGAGGAAGAGGTACATTTTGGAGCAGCTTATTCTAATTCTCACACCAATAACCCTATGTTAATTGCTTAAAAGAATTACCCCCAGACTATGTTCATTAACAGGCCTTTGGGAAGTAGCTTATCTTGGGGTTTCACACATTCTCCAGAATTAGATTCTCAGTTCCATGTTTAGGAACCTCTTGCTGTTCCTTGACCTCCTGGCAGCAGGAGGCCAATTCCATCCATCATCCATGCTGGCAAAGTTCAAGTGAATTCTGTTACATGTACAGAGTTTAGTGGGCTGCCTGCTGTGCACACTCGGTTTGTCTACACATAGACAATCCTAAGGGCCAGGGCCACTCTCCTGCCTGCCCACGGTTTGTTTGACTGGTGTGAACTGATAGAGGCTGGTCATTAACTAGTAGGGAAGGTTTGAGTCTCCGGAGGTGAATCTCTTTTCACAGTGCCCTGGAAGCTTGGCCAGGAAGTAGATCTTGGGTGAGTGAAGCCTGCAGAGGTGGGGGCAGCAAGATCCGGGGCAAGGGTAGCTGACATGAAGTGATGGACTCAGCAGGAACGGCCCCGTTCAGCAAGGCATTCTGGAAGGTAAAGGAAGGGGAAAAGGGGTTTGCTGGGACAGCAAGGGGTCCAGAAGCTGGAAGGCCCCAAAGAGGTTGATGACTTCAAAGACTTAAATTAACACAGACTCTGCAGGGAGTCCACAAATCCCTACCCTTAGCCTTAAGCCATTGTCCTACATCATTAAAGAGAAAAGAAATAAACAAAATCCTTAAAGTGTGCTGTGTGATTGGCCACACCAGTCGACCCTGGAGGTAAGGGTGGGGTAGGGTGGGCCTCTTACTAGCTGCTTCTGGGCAGCTAATTCTGCACAGTAGTTCCAGGCCTGGGACTCTAAGGCCACTTCCCACTACATCACTAGGAAAAAAAGAGGGTCATTTTCCTCCTCCTGCATTGACTCCACCAGCCCTGCGTGACAACGGTCTGCAGGTCTCCTCCAGCTCTTAGTGCCCTTCCCAACACTCTTCCAGTGACTGCCTTGTTACCAGTGACCTCCTGGAACCATCCCTTACCACCACTGTCCACGGTGGTGCTATTTCATTCTTGAACTATTTATTATGCATTTATTTTGTCTTCAGGGAACAGTCTCTTGCCCTTCAGTGTCTGAATTCTTATTTTCAGTCTTCTTTGAAGACCCTGATTTCTGGACATTTCCTTCCAGTAGGAATGCCTCGTGTGTGTGTGTGTGTGTGTGTGTGTGTGTGTGTGTGTGTGTGTCGGGTGGAGGTGGCAGTGGTGGTTGTGTTGCAGGAGACCAAAGCATCCCACTTTGAGAAACAGCCCTAATGGATGCCACACTGCCACAAACTCAGCATGCAGAGGAACCCATTTCTTACAAAGCTGTGAGGCCTCATGCCTCTCCATCCCAGGGCTGGACTCAGCCTGTCCTTGGGCCTGAATCTGGTCCTGTCCTTCCAGTTTCTCATCTTCCCCACCCAACACTTCCCAGGGCATCTTGAAACTCAACGTTGATTAATTAGTCCACTCTCGGCCATCTTCTGAAAGTCTCCACTCGGGAAACCTCCCTTCTTCCTTCCCAGTCCAATTAAAATGTGGCCTTTATGAACCTTTCCCAATTCCGTGCTCATTCTCCAGTCCTGGAGAACCTGGGCCGTTTACTCTAGTGCTGATGTGCCCACCCCTGGACGGAGGCTCCCTGACAGCATCTGCTGAGAGATGGGACATGTACAAGCACCATTAAGAAGGGGCACGGATGTCTACTCCACAACACCAGGCTTTAAAGGAAACAGAAAACACATTTTTATTTTACGAAAGCAAGTAAAGTGTGTGTGCAGCTCAGCAAGCTTTCCTCGTAAGGAAACAGGCAATTACCTGCTTCCGCTTTAGGACCATGGGTGTTTGTGACAATGACTCGGTCACAGTTACAGGTGGCAAACAGGCGTCTGCTCTAACACACTTTACCACGGACACTGAAATATTAAAAGTCTTTGTTTTTAGACAGGGTCTCACTACGTAGCTCAGTCTGGTCTTAAACTCAATCCACCCGCATCAGTATTTCTTTTTCAACTTTTAGAGGTTAAACCATCTTAGCCTGCAGAATCATGGCTTTCTGACTTTGGCAATTTATTGTCAATCTTCAAATCACAGGTAATTTCACACCAATCAGCACAAGCCTCTCATTGCCAGCACTCGGCTCTTCTCCCAAATGAAAACTATACTTCTGAGAAAAGCCTAAAGACTGTGACAGAGGAACCTGTCTGTGCAGTCTGCAGTCTGTCCTGCCATCTACTGGCGGTCCTTCCTAATGCCAGTCTTTCCTCAGTTCTTGCCTTTTCAAAGCTCCCTCTCAGTGCCTGTCCACTTTCTCAGCCGTGTGTATCACTCCAAAGGAGTGCAAAGTCATTGAACCAAACACAAACACAGGGATACAAATGACAACCTCAGCAAATCACTGGAAGGGGCAGTCAAGCTTGAAGCCACACGACCCTGAGCTGAAGGGGACTCCTGAGATCGTACTGCTCAGTTCCCTCCACCCTCCCTGATCATCTGCACAGCATTCGGCGAGTGCTGGCCTAGCGTGCAGGAGGGCCTGGGCTCCATCACTGGCATTGGAGGGAGGAGGGAAGAGGGAGGAGTGTAGGCATGGTGGTGCTTGTGAGTTTGAGGCCTGAGACCCTGTCTAATAAAACAAAAGGCCCAGGAAGAACTAGTGCTAAAGATGGCCTGCCCAAAACATCCCATTGGCCTGATCCCACAGCAGGCTTGTCTACGTCTCGGTGACTTATCTCTAACACGGACACAGATGAGTGGGACAGCACCCCTGACACCTCACTGCCTGGACTGTCCCTTCACTGCTCTGTGTTTGGGGATCCTTACCCTTAGTGAGTCCATGTCTATAAAACGGAAGCACAGTTCCTACCTGGAAGTGCTGCTGTAAGACTGACGTCCGACCTATACCGAGCATCCAGGTATTGTGAGTTCAGACTAGGAGTCTACAACGTGTCAGAGATTGAGTGCTTAAGTGAGTTCCGCCACTCCCATTTGTCATTCTGTCAATCAGCCTGACAGGGTCAAATGTGGCGTGGGTGGGCACTCAGAACAAAGCCAGGACTGGCACCGCCTCTGGCACAGCTGACTTTGTGTCTGTATTTAGGGCACAGTTAAGTTCCATAGCTCCAGGATGCCAGCAAGAGTCGAGTATTGGGTAACTGTAGTTACAACAGCAGGTCACCTGGTGGCACTCTTGCCATTTGGCAGGCCTTTGGGGGTGGGGTGGAGTGATTGCCATCACCATTCCTGGGGCTTCAGATGGTTTGGGGGACCATCTATAGGTACCTGGTGACATGACAGCCACTTGCTCTTCCTGCTTGTACGACTACTTCACTTTTAAACGTTTGGCTTCTTCGAAATGGTCTTGCTATGTAGCTCTGGCTGGCCTGGGACCATTATGTAAACGAGGCTGGTCTTGAACCAGATCCTGTCCCCGCTTCCTCCTGAGTGCTGGGGTTACAAGGGTGTCGTTATAGCTGACCTCACGTTTACAATTCTTAGCGGAATAGTCACTTAATGCTCAAGATGCACAGGTGTTGTTTGCAGCTTACTGGCTACACCTGCATCCACTGATGTCTTAACTACTGTCTGCAGCCCTGTCTTGCTGGTGCCAGCCCTGTCACGGCCACCAAATACAGTTTTAACTAAGTCTCTATGATTCTACCTACCAATAAAGACTCATAATTCAGATGCTGGAAAGAAAACCTGTTAGATCAGAGAAGCTGAGAAACAGCCAGCTGACTTTCCTTTTCAGCCGGAGGCCCAGCGAGAGAGCGTCTCTGTTCTCCCAAATCCTCGAATCTCCAAGTCCCTCTCTACTCCTTCCTGTGTGTCTTCTCTATCTACACTCCTGGCTTCTCTATGACTAGTTCTTGTCAAGTAGTCACTGGCTCCATCCCGATCCAAGGTTCATTTATTATGTCTCAGAGTTTCACAGTGCGATCAAGTATCCTACAACACACAGGACAATCGAAACCTTTGTAAAGTTAAGCAGTCCTCTGCTAGTGGAGCTCTGTGGACATTTAAAACCTTCACTTATGGGTAAGCCTTGATGTTGCGGCAACTTGATACAAATGCTTAAAGCCTGGTTGTCAAAATTCTAAAGCTCCTATTTGTGGACATGTTTCCCCATCCCATGTCCTCCAACCCTTCAGCACAAGAGAACAGACTCGGCTTGACTGGGACATGGCCTGTGTGGCATGCCCACCACCAGGCCCGGGCCTCTTACAGGAAGCGCCCTACAGATACATACCATTTTGTTTCAGTTCAGTGTTGCAGAGGGGGTGGGCGATGGTGCAGGGGTGAGCACTGAAGTAGAGGCCCGGCCTTCAGCGCTGATGTGTTTGTGGCATGTCACGTCCCTGAAGCTCCAATTCCCAACCCTTAAAATAGGAAGATGGCACTCCTCTCAGAGCTAGTATAGAGTAAGCACTGGAGAGGGAAACATCACTGCCAGCCAAGCCTTGACACACACACCACTCAGAGGTGCCACCTGCAATCACTTTATGGCCAGACGTGATTACAATTTCCTCCAAATTAGGTCAGTAGGAAACAACATGCTTGCACTGTTTTGGCTCCCACCAGGTGGCACTGCTTCCCAACGAGTATTTTTTCCTGGGGAGTGGTGCCAGGACCCCCTTTCACAGTGGCTCTGAATTGGAGCTCCAAGAGGAAAACCAATGAAGCACCTTGCTTGAGTCCAGTGCACCCTACCTCAACCTCCCGTCCCCCCTGCACCCCTACCCCACCTACCTCCCATCCCACACGACAAATGCTGCAACAGCATTTGGGGATGAAGAGCTTCTGGTGACAATGAGCAGTGGCTGGGCCTGTGACTTGGAGGGAAGGGCGGGCCTTTGGAACCCGGGTGCTGGGCATCCAGCACTTCACAGAAGAGCTGATATACTCGTCCTTCCACACACCTTGAGCCAGGCATGACATTTTCAATAGGGTGGCATTGGGGGAACCATACACTTCTGAGATTTGGCAAAAAATTACTTTTACATGACTAGGCACAGTAGCTGTGATTTATACACAGTAACTGGTATTAAAGTGACTTTAGGAATCCAAGCTTTGCAAGCCAGTAATGAAGCTAAACAAGAAAGGATGGGCTGGCTAGCACGGCCTGCTGTCTCTGCCCGAGTTCACAGTGAAAGTCAATAGCACAGCTCTTCTTCACTCAGGGCCCCTGGTCACAGCTGCGGCTCCTCTCTGGGACCCCAGAACCTTTCTCATTGTAGCTGTCCTTGCTCCCCGAAGAGAGGAAGACAGAGATGCAGGGCCACATTTCCAGTCAGAGTTCCTTTTATCCCATCTCGTGTCTCAACCACTGTTCTGAAAATGAATGGGTGTGCTGTATGTGTACACACATTTGTATTGAGAAGAAACTCCCGAGGGTTATGGGGTTGGATTTTTGTCGAAGCGTGCTTCTATGTGCTTCATTGTCTCAGCCTTAGAATGCTCTCATCAGCATACAGAACTGAGTAAAGATGTCTCCCAGGCTTAGAATGCTCTCATCAGCATACAGCATGGAGTAAAGATGTCTCCCAACCTTAGAATGCTCTCATAAGCATACAGAACTGAGTAAAGATGTCTCCCAAGCTTGAGTGGATGCGGCTCTTGAGTAACAGATGCTATTAAAACTTGAAGTCTTTTAAAAGCTGGAACCTTTTCAGAAAAAAAAAAAGTATATTTTTAGTATATAAAAAATTACATGTTAAATTCACCTACTAAGCAGACTTATTTTATGGAGTAATGACGGAGTAACAGACATACACCTTGGCTATGTAAAACTGTGCATATCTACCATTAACTGGGAGGTTTCCAACTAGACAAACTCTTCAAGGTAGGTAAATTTTGTTGGCACATGGGGCAGACAACCAGCTCTTCCGACGGGTTTCTGGGTCCTCTTCCTCCTGTTGATAGAAAAGTCACTGCCTGAGGCCCTCAGTACTATTATGCAGATCCTTCTCTTTCTTCACGTGATCCTCTGAACACCGTTCAAGAGAAAACATCTCACTTCACACCTCCCTTCTCCTTGGACTAAGCTGGTTTTTACAGCAGTGACTTAGTCTAGCCCCTCTGGTCAAACTCTGAGCTTCCAGGCGTTCTTTCCTCAACCACTGAGCAGTTTTCTCAGACACCAGAGGCAACATGTTTTTCCTGTTTAAAACCTGGTAACTTCCAACTTCAGTCCACTCCCGTTCTCACCCCATTCTACTGTTTGCAACCTACCCTCCTCGTTACAACACCCTTTACCATTAATGTTGGGCTCCTCCTTTCCTGACGTGCACCACAGCCATTTGTCTCATTTTCTGTCACATGCTTCCTGTTCCCCATGCAGTCATGAATCCTGTCACACCATGAAGCTGGGCTCAACTCACCTCTCCCAAAGGCCTACAAAACCCCTCTGGAGTCACGTCCTGTGACAGCATCTTGGGAGATGGTCAGGATAGCATTTCAGGAGCCCTTAGTGCACAGCAGGAGCGTATGGAAGGAGCTATGGAGAATCTTGGAAAGCCAATGTATCTGCATGTAACGGTATGACTGCACGCCTAGTTAGATGCTCTGACAAGCTCTGACACACAAACCAGGGCAGCACAAATCAACGTTCCTGGCACCACTGACTTAAGTTGAAAAGAAAAAGAGAAGCCACCGGGATGTCCATCGACAGAACAATGGATCCATTTATCAATACTCATCCCTGTGAGACTATTTCAAGGTGTGAAAATGAGTGTCAGGAGTGCAGCATGGGCCACAAACCACATGAGCAGAGCTAGGCCCAGCGGGCTGTGAGAGAAGACTCCCTTTCAGACAGGTCAAGAAGAGCACGAGCAGATGGACTGGTGGGTGAAGGGCGAGAGCTGTGGGAGGCTGGTTAATGTAAAAGTTCATCCCTCCTGGGAGGGAAGCTGGTGCCTGTTGTGGCTTGAATGATAATGTCCTCCAGTCTCAGGCACTGGTGACTAGTGACAGTCTGGGGAGGCTTCGGTGGAGAAGTGTGTCACTGGAGGCAGGCTGTGAGAGTTCAAAGCCTCCTGCCATTCCCAGTTTGCTCTACTTCCTGCTTGCAGTTGAAGACAGCATCACACCCTGTTCTGGCCTCCATACCTTCAAGGCTCCATCATTATGGATTCTAACTCTCTGGAGTCATTAAGTTCAAATAAGTTTTTCTTCTATAGGTTGCCCTGGCCATGTGTTTTATCATGACACTAGTACAGTAGCTAACACAGTGCTCTATGAACAACCAAACACACATGTGGCCAGGCAACAGTCTAATACCCTTCACAGTCTCCTTCCTGCCCACGCTGAGTACCAGGGGTAGAGGCACTTCAGAAAAACCTTGTCAGCACAGCGGGCACACTGGTCTCCAACGTGTTAGAAATGTCTGATGGCTTTAAGACTTTGCCTCCCACAGACAAAAAAGAAAAAATAAAAAAGAAGAAAGAAATCAACAATATGAAAAAATTGGGTCCTTTGTGCTGTGATTAAGGGGGATCCTAAAGCAGATCTAGTTTCTCGGGAGACGGGCTTCACCCTGTTTACGAAGATGGCCATGACATAGTCTTCCCTTGCTTTGGAGGCTGCACTGCTGACCTGCACCAGGGAAAGACTGAGGAACATCCAGGCGGTAAGTCATGCTGGGAGACACTGCCTATGTGAGGAGGGAAATGAACTGATTCTTTAAAAGACAAATTACCATGAAAATCACTTCCAAGTTTATAAAACTTGCAATAAGGCACAATTCATAAGCTGTTTTCATTTTTTTTATTGCTGTTAATTCAAGGAAAAAGGTTGCATAAAATCCAATCTGTCCTAGAAATATAAGTGGCCTTTCCAGTACACATTTCAAATATCAAAGTATACGGTAAACATACAAATGAGGAGGAGGTAGCACACCTCCTGTGTACAGTACAGTATCTGAAATCATAAAACAAGCCCGTAAAGTACACCCGGCAAGTGAGCACAACAACCTACACAAGGCTTACTCTCCCCTGAACAACTCAACCACAGCTTAACAATTTAATAATGTGGTCCAAAAATACCCAGATCAAATAAAATATATTTAATCAAAATAATTTCCTTTACTTGAACTTCTTCTTTTTAAATTAAAGCTCTCATCTACCCGGTCACACTCCCCACTTCTCTCCCCATAGCGCCTCCACAGCGCCTCCCCCTGAAAGTTTCAGAATGTACATTGGTGCTATAAATATAAATGCTACTTCTGAAGTGTTGAACTAGCTTCTTTTTCTTCAAGTTTTTTTTTTCCTTTGTCTCACAATGTCAGGCTTCCGAACCCAGACCAAACATTTCAGTGCCTCTGCCACAGCCCGACTGCACTCCCCATTACACCAGCCAACCATTTCTCCTCTTTACCGAGGAATGGAAACCTCTTACCCTTTAAGCTTATGACTATGTGGTGGTACTTTCTCACTGCTCTTGAGAGTAGCAGTCACTGAAGATACATCCAATCTCCCAGATAACCTCAGTGCACTTCAGGAAATCAAAAAATTACCTGGAAGCAATTTAGTACATAGATTGGCTTTTTTAAAAAGTTAAAAAACAAAAAAACAGCAGCATTAAACTTAGTGACATGACACTGACATGATTAAGACCATCTCAACACACTCAGTCTCACATTATAGTCAAGCATAGTGGTCAACGGTCATGAAAGTGACTGGCTTATGGTTAGGGAGCAGACACCTGACTTTTGTAGAAACCCACAGCTTCGGTTCAGCTGCACAAACCACACACATGGAAACACGGTGTGACACTGTGACAGCTGCTGCGGCAGAAGATGACATCTTCACTCAGCTAGTGTCTGATCAGGTCAAGGTGGTAGACAACAAGTAGAACTGGTTGCTGACTGCCGTCACAGACACACGCACACAGAGAGCAGCATTCACACCAGTGTGTGCACCGTGTCTCTGAAGCAACAGGCTACGAGAGTCTGCTGGAAGGAAAAGTTCTCTCCTCTCAAGGAAACAAGGTTTGTCCAGGTCACATTCTCGGCTTCCCGCAGGCTGACTTCCTCTCTCGCGCTTGTTTTCATGTTATGTGGACAAGTGCTGCATGTACGTATTCGCGTGAGGTTTGTGGGACATATATACACATCTCGGGAATCTGACTTCTACACGTATGGTGAAACACGTTGCCCTTGGTTCATTTCGTCCACAGAGCAGGTTACAGAGTGCGGCAAGGACACTGCTGAGCACTCCCGCGGCAGGCCGGGAACAGGGTCCGAGTGAGCAAGCCGCAAGCAGCACAGCTTTTTTCCAAATCATACAACTGTCACCAGTGTCGTGAGAACAAATAAGGTCAACACACAGTCTAAAGATTCAGTAAACATTGCACACAGCAAGTATTCAGTGTAAAAAAGCACACATCAATATTGTTTGTTCGAAAGTCTGTCTGAAATTTAAGTTACACATATCATACAAGCCTGCTGTGGAACCAGGGGACCAGAGGCTCAGGAGCATCGCATTCTTTCTTATTTTGGACATTGGTACAAGAGAAATGAAAACGCCCAACTGCATAGAAATTTAGGAAATGTACAAAGAAACAAAATACCTTTCCTTTCCTCCCCTCCACACCCCATGACTCCCCACACTTGAGTGCATTAAGTAGGCAAGCTTTACTCGTTCAGTCTGCAGAATCCAACGTATCATTAGAAGGGGGGAGGGGAGGTGCGTATCTCAGTCTGTAAGTGCCTAAAACAGGAAAGACAGACGGCTAAGTCACCGCTCATGACTGCACATCACAAACCACTACACAAGACTGCAAATGGGCATGCTTTCAAAGGCCCTTCCTCAGCACTAACTCTGGTCAAAATGGCAAGTAAAGTACTCTCCCAAAAGCAATGGCCAGCCTGTGCTTCAAGGATAACCTAAAGCTTTGAGGATGCCTAATAGTTTCCTGATTCAAGAAGACCTTCCCTGGGTAACATCTGGCACAGTGACAAAGCTGGCCCACACCCACACCTAGTTAAGCGCATGCTCTTCTTTCTGAAGTTAGCACTTCTCAACTTCACTCTTGTTTCCTAACTCCTAAACTGGTGTTCAAATTATTTTGTTCCTATAAAAATGCAATGGACTCTTGGAATTTCTTCTCTTCTGTGTACTGAACTAAAGGGCAGCATGGGCACTATGTGAGCCAGCTGGTTGACTCTAATCAGACTAAAAACCTTTTATGCCAGATAACTAGCTTACATCTCATTTTCAATATTTGAAAACTTTGCTTCCTCTGTGAAAGAGGATTATAACTCTTCAAATACAGCATTGCAAGCAAGGGACTTAACATTTTAGAATTTAGATTTCCATGATATTCCTTGAGCCCTTGAAAAGTGCCTCTGGTGTTTATTCCTTAGTGACAAACTAAACTTCCTCTGACCTTTGTCGTGCTACGTGGATCTACACTAGAGTTTCTCTGGTTGCACTGTGATTTGTCACTGAAAATACAACCTCTGTAAACAAACACACAAACGGATCTTTCTGCTAAGACAGAATCACATAATCAAGAAGGAAGAAGAAACGGGGGACCTCAGAAACAAGTCCTCTGGGAGTTAGTGTGATTACCTTGTTGACTGGCCTCCATGGATGACTGCTTACAGTCCTGTGCATAATGTCCGCTCACACCACAATTGTAACATGAGACATTCCCATTCTTCTTGGGCCCAGAACCACTGGTGTTGGCAACTACATTAGGTGCTGGATATACAGGGTACAATCTCCCAAATCCTGCCATCTGCTGCATGCCATAGTTGGCTTGGCTCCCCATGACTGGGTCATGCACCAGTCCATTTGCATATGGAGTCTGAGGCAGAAAAAAAGGAAGTTGGTTCCCATTGCTCTGATGTGCTTGGTTGAGGTAGCTGCCATTGCAAATGGATGGCAGAGTAAAGAATGATGGGACTCGGTACACTGGTCCAGGCATCGGATTGGGATAATAGTAACTACTTAGCTGAAGGTTTCCATTGGTCCCACAGCTGCACCTTCGCCCACACGAACCACAAGGACCTGAGCCCATCTGCTGTGGTGGCACTAGGGTCCCATTAGCGTTCGTGTTCCCCACAGCATTGATGTAAGATGTGCTATCGCTCTGAGCAGTACTGTGTGTCAAGGCGGGGCTGGGGCTTGGGGCAGGGCCCGGGGTGTGGGTAGGAACAGCAGGAGGAACTGTGGACTGGGCTTGACTGATGCCTGCACCCGTTGGCTGGGCAGAAGTGGCTGTGTTGAGCACACTAGAATTCTGGGTGGGTAGCACACTGGCAGCAAGGGGTGAGCCTGGAAAGGTGTAGGAAGCTGGTGGCTGTGCAGCTGAGAGGCCAGCCGCTGGAAGAACTACCTTCACATTGGTAGGCTGAGGGACTGTTCCTGGGTTTCCCTCAATCTGAGGCACCATTTGATTTAGTCCTACCAGTTGGGATGCAGATTTTGTGATGGGGTCCGTGGTAGCCACAGGAGATCCCGGGAAACTACCTGGGTTATGGACAGGAATAAAGGCAGTGTTTGGTGATCCAATGCTCAGACTTCCGCTTGGCTGTTGTGGAATAGTAACTGTGCAACTCTCAGACGATCCCTGTGGTGGTGGCAATTTTAGTCTCTGCAAGGTTAGCTGCAAAGCAGGAGTACTACTGTGTGGAAGGAAGGAGGATGGGATAGGTAAAGGGGAAGCCAACAATTCCAGGTGTTTCTCTGATTCTCCAGAAGCTGAGGGGCCTAGGATTCCAACAGGGCTTGAATTTGTGGACTCCATCACTGTAGAAATCGCCATAGGGTTAG
Source organism: Peromyscus eremicus (assembly GCF_949786415.1). NCBI lineage: Eukaryota > Metazoa > Chordata > Mammalia > Rodentia > Cricetidae > Peromyscus > Peromyscus eremicus. The sequence continues at coordinate 85,854,817 of NC_081431.1, read as the reverse complement.
GAACAAGCATCCCTATTGCTTTGCCATCTGCAGATTTGGGTGAAGGAATGACAACTTCTGACTTCTGGGCACCATTGTGCATGACACAGTGTAGAGTTGGCATAAAGGGAATATGCGGATACTTGTGTGAGGTCAGTGGGGCTTCTAAAAGGCTTCCATTCTCGGTCCCCAGGGAGACAATCTGAACAGGTGGCTTGACAGTGACAGTCTGGTTGACAGAGCCATAATCTGTAAACCTGGCTGCTGATGGGCTCCCAGAATCTTCAGAATTGCTGTCAGTGTCTAAAGAAAACAGCAAACGTGAATTAACCCAGGCTGAATTCCTACTTTTCTTACTAGCACTAAAATTTCAGTCTATCTAAAATTAATTCAAGTCTGCTATGTTTTGCTCTGTCACAATTTTCAACTGCCCGAGCTTTCAGTATGCTTTAATCTCTAAAACAACAACAAAGGTCACTGGAGTGTGAGACACAAGAGATATGCATGCACTACTACTTGATTACTGAGAAAAGCATTAAACAACAATTTTAGGTAATCTACTTAATTCTGTACCATCAAAAACTCGATTTTAAATTTATCTCATGAATGATTCAATTTAAAGAGTATGATCAGAACAATATTTAACTCAAATGCTTAAGGTAGGAAATGGACTATGTACTTGTGCTACTATATATTCAATAGGGAGCATTTAAAGCTACTTGTATTAGTCCTACAATGAATATTCCGGAACACAAAAGGCGGATAAGAAAGAAAACACCACCATTTCTCCACAACTACACAGAGACACAACACTGTGCTTCACCTACGTACTCTTGTAGCACACCACGGTACACACAAGTCACTCCAGCTCCCAGACAGGGCAGAGAGGAGCCAAGGCACTAGCTGGTGCAGTGTTTACACGTGGTAAATACTGCACTGCAGTCTGCACAGCTCATTCAGTTAGATGGAGCACTAACTGTAAAAATCTTTCTGCTCGTGAATTAAGCAGGATTACACGTGGGACTTAGTGTTCATTAAGTCAAGAACTGGTTACATGTAGCTAGCAATGCTAAACATCCTTGAAACAATTAATTAACTTTCCTACAGAAAAGCTAAACAGAACCCACTTGACACAGAATATCAAGTATTATTAACTGAATTGTCTCAATTTATATTAGAAGGGAGCCGAATTAATGAGTGAATGGTTTTATCAAATATGGCCCCTAACATAAATTATTATACTACTCATTATTAACGTCAGAAAGAATCTCCCTAAATTAATAACCTCTTCAAGGCACTGGATGTGTACTATCCATCAGTGCAGAGTTCAGAACAAAAATCAAGTCCAAAAAGAAAAAAGAAGCCATCTTTCAGATGCTCAGTTAAATTTCCACATGAATTCAAACCTCTAGTCTCAGGCACAGTGATAACTGATTTTTGGAGCACTACAGGGATCAGGGGGAAGGATGTTTGTGTACTGACTTGGGAAAGCAGAAAGTCTCAGAGCATCATTACAACAACAGAGCCACACGCTTCTGAAGGCCTTTGTGTGCATCCCAGTGTGTGCCTGGGAGCACCCTGAGGGACTCTGTCTCTGGGGAAGCCGCCATGAATAAAGGGAATGTCCTCCACACAGGCCTATCAACTACAGATCTGAGAACAAGAAGGGATGCTATCAGAGTTACCCACAGATCCGACAACCAGGTGAAATCTGCTCAAGACTCACAGAATTATCTGCACACTCCACAGAACCAAGTACAATGTGCACCACAATATACTGAAGGCCCGTCTACTCTAGATAAAGCATAAAGGTCCTCTCAATGTTCCATAGCTCTGAGGTTATTTTTTCCTAAGAGGAAACTATGCAGAAGTGCAGTGTGGTCGCACATCTGTAGCACTGACCACTGCAGGCTTCATTTGATCTGACCGTGAAACAACCCAAGGTAAAGACCCACTTCAACTGTCTGCAAAGTCGCAGTATCCTGACAGGCTATGACAGTGACACAGAAGCTCAGGTCCCAGCAAGCTCAAAACTGTGCAGCAAGAAGCCACATCTGGCTGAAATACCACGGTGTTAAGAATTTAACAGAAAAACTGTCTGAGACTGCGCTCAGCATGGTACCCTCACTGTCATGAGGTCAGCCTTTAGTTGTGGGTGGCATATCTGAAGGACAGCATCCTCATTAAACACAGACCTTCCAAGGGTCTCTTACTGTCAGACCAGAATGGTAAGTCTCTCCAACGAGAACAGCAGAAATGTCAAAATCAACTTTCTCAGAAAGGTGAAAACTAACTAAAGGCCTGGAGCGATCATAGGGTGTGTAAGAGAAATCGGTCAATCTCTTATGAACGGAGATCCTTGTCCTACCCTCATCCCATCTCCTCCCCAGTCCACAGACAGTAGCTTTGAAGACCACTAACATAGCCATCACTAGAGAGATGTAGTGTGGAGTCCTCCCAAACACTGCCCCACAAGACCCGGCCCCATGTGAGCTGAGAGGTTGCTGTGCTGACCATGCCAGTCCCCATCCACAAGACAACCCTGTTTTGTTACAATCCCTTTCCCTGTCTATTGACTTCACATGCAGTGAATGGTCTTTAAATACCTTTAATAACAAATTTTAAGTCAACAGCGGGTTGTTTAAGAGATAACAGTTTCATCTGCCCCCACCTCTTTCTATCCCTCTGCTAAAAGCAAACCTCTGTCCTTTTCTTCTTCACTTTCAAAACTTTCTCTTCCATCATGTCGTGGACTAGACGGAGAACTGTAACTCTCTGAAGATGTTTCTCCACATGTGTCATGTCCAGATCCAATGTCCAAATTCATATCTAAAAACAACAGCTCTAAAGTTATGTTAAACAGTTATATTAATTTTCAAATGGAACCATTAGAAATTTGTCTTTGATCTGTGTTAAAATTCATTATTAAGTAGCTGATCAATACATATTTAAAACAAAGGCATAGAACAAGTCAATTTTACTAACTTAATCAGAATTAGTTTCTTGTAGGGACAGTCCAATATCACCACTTTGAGCTATGTTCTAAGTCTACAGAGTCTATCTCCCTAGAGCTTGCTAAAGAAATCCTCCAAGAGTAGGTGGTATATCATAATATATGTTCTGTTAAAACCACTAGCCATGCCAGAGTATTTAAAACAACAACATGCTTCTCATCTAGCAGACTAGGCAGCCCCTTAACTTCTACCCAGAGGCCATTCCTATGCCAAGACAAGGCAGGGTGACTGCAGTAAGGGCAACTATCAATTAGTGGCATTTGTTGTGGGCATACTAGGACAGAATATTCTTGTGTCCACTATGAGTCACTCCTACACCAATCCAGACTGTAAACTTCACTTCTGTAAACCCCACTGCTAACATAGCTTTTGTTACAGCACGTTTACTGCACAAATCCATATAAGCAGCTATGTCTGTGTGTACATGTATGTGTATGGGCATGTGCCTGTGCACATATGCAGAGACCAGGAGGGCGCCATGTGTCTTCTGTCACTGTCCACTTGCATCCCCGAAATGTAGTCTCTCCCTGGTCTGAGGGCTCGGGTTTTCTGTGAGGCTGGAAGCCAGAAGCCTCAGCAGCTGCCCCTGCTCCTGCCCCCCATTTTCAGGGTTAAAGGCTCCTGCAAGATCATATCCAGTTCATTTTGTGGGTGCTGCAATAAGAACTTGAATCCTCATTATTGTGCATCCAGTGTTCCTAACCACTGAGCCATCTGTCCAGCCCCCAAAGCACAGGTTCTTAGTAAGTTCTTAATGGTCTCTGTGTGGTAATGATCTATCTCTTAGAACGGAGTTATAAAGTGTTTTTTTTTTTAAAGGACATGATTTTACTGAGTAGTCTAGTCTGGCCTTGAATTGATAATATTTGTGCTTCAGCCTATAAAGCCCTGGGATTTCAGGAGTGTGCTACTACCATCACTACCACTGAGACATGCAAGTTTTCAAAGAAAATACACTGCCAACAGAGATGACTAATAGCACAGGCTGTTTCCTGGAAGCAGAAAACACAGAAGGGAGCAGTGAGAAATCTTTATTTTGTTCCCTTTCCTAATTCTGAGGTGCATGAATATACTGTCAGTCAAAGGAGAAATTAAAATTTAAAATAAAATTTTAAAAATTAAAAGTAAATGGTGACACCCATCTTAGACGGACCACACTGTTTAAAGCTGAACAATGCACTAATCAGAAGGACCCACTATCTCAGCTCTTACACACTATCTGCATTTCATGACAGCAGCTGCTCCACACGGGTAGAAAATAATTATTTCCAGTTTACTGAATTCTTAAAGGCTGTTCTTTGTTGGCACTGTAATCCTTCAGAGGAAAATAAACGGGTTTGTTTTCTTAGGTTGGGGTTGTCATACATCTGAATTACATAAAGACATCAATGAGACAAGATGCTCAGAGTACACTTTATTCATAGTCCTGCCTGATAAATGTGAGTCAATTACACAAATGTGTATCCAGACACACAAACATACTGAAAAAACAAAACAAAACAAAGCACACTCAAAACAACCCCCAAATAGGACAAGGTTTGACTTACTCAAAAAGCCTAATTATCATAAAACTTGAAAATTAGAGAGATAAAGGGGAAAGGAATTGGAGTTTGGGATGCTTCAAGGCTTGTAATGACTTAAAAATGTGTATTTTCTTCTGATTTAGTAGCACAAGGAGCAAGAAGTAAATCATTGAGCATCTCTTTAGTCAGTGCTAAGTCTGTTCACAGGCTGTTACGTGTGATTTACAATTAGGGGAGGAAGACGTTATTTCTGGCTTATACACAACAATGATACAACTTGAGAGGCCACACATCTAAGAAACAAGGATACAGAACCAAACCCAGGGATGGCTCTGACCAAAGTCCATGAGATGCTTTCTGGATATCTGGGCCGAAAAAAGATAACAGCTGCATTGCAGCATCTGGGGGAGCCCGAGTTCTGGAAGTGTGTGAAATCAGAGTGGGACCTCGTAACTGGTGGTGCACACAGGACTTGCTCAGGAGAGTACCTCAGCTAAACACGTTCTTTGAAAACAAACATGGAAGCAATGTGGAGAATGAGCCAGGGGAACAGGACAGGAAGCCCTGGCAGGAGTGATTTCTAGTCCGCCACCAGCTGACCAACCTTTTTCACCATCTGGAACATCAGATAACAAAGTGCTACCACATGCTCCTGGACCACATCCTTATGTAGGCAGGATGGGTTTTTCTAGCTCATCTTTCCCCCTTATGGTGGTCTGAATGAGAATGGCCCCTATAGGCTCAAACGTTTGAATGCTTGGTCCCCAGTTAGTGGAACTGTCTGGGAACAATTAAGAAGTGTGGCCTTTTTGGAGGAGGTGTGTCACTGGAGGTAGGCTTTAAAGTTTCAAAAAGTCTACACCACTTCAAGTTAGCTCTCTCTGCCTCTGCTTGTGGATCAGGATGTGAGCTCTCAGCTACTGCTCCAGCACCATGTCTGCCTGCCTGCTGCCATGCTCCCAGCCACTGTAGTCACAACTCACCGTTTGAAACTGCACGCCCTAAATACAACAGGTTTATAAGTTGCCGTGGTCATAGTGTTTAATCACAGCCACAGAAAAGTGAAGTCATCCCAATTTAGCTAATACAACAAACTGGCATGATCTGAGATTCAAAATACAATCATTTTTCTTTCTATACTATTTAGTCTGTCTCTATGATCACCTAGCTGAAAATACATCCTAATTTAGAAATATTCTTGTTACTTTTGTTATATCACAAATTAATATGCTGCCAGGACAGTAAGATTTAAAAAAACAAAACAAAAACCAAACCCAAACCAACCATTTGTGGAATCAGCTAGTTACTGTCAGGTGCACACACAGAATATTTTCCTAGAGGTCTATGGCTTTTTCCTCTTTTTCAATTTTTTCAATTAATACTACAGGCAAATAAAACACAAAAAGCAACTGATGAACTAGAAAAAGAGGGCTTTTCCATCAGATGAACCTTAATCCTAAAAAGAGGGACTTCAAGTCCCTACCTTAAAGATGGTTGGTAAATGGAAACTAAACAACCTAGTCCAACAAAGCTCCATAAGTTAAGTCATCAAATATAAAAATGTCAGTAACATTCTAAAATTGACTCTGCAAGAGTATGTCTAGATTTCCCTGAGGGTGTTCCACAACGCTGAGAGAAGACTGCCATAATGTCAGAACCAGCCAGCTCTGCAGTAGAGACTGGCTACTGCTGACACGACCCCTAAATTACCGTTTTGCCTTCAGGAATATCTAACAACGGCCTGACAACAGCTCAGGGTCCACTGAGATGTTACATTGCAGATGTAGAGAGGACACTGGAGAGGAAGCCTTCCTTACCTTTCCCAGGACTGCCATGAGCGTGCTGAGGAGCAGAGAGTCTAACACCATTTATTCTACTGCTCAATCTGTTCTCCGTTTTCTTAATTTTCTCCCTAAACCAAACCGATATATATATATAGAAAATCAACACTTGTAAGGCCCTCTATCAAAAACATTAAACACAGTATTACTAAAATCCTCCAGATATTTGTATCATTAAAAACAAACTCTATGAAAAACCTAGAGTGTCACCATTCAATGTGCTTCTGAGAGCTCTGCCCTCCACACCAAACACATTCTTTGATAGGAGCTTTCCTTCCATCACGTGCATGGTGATAATTTCAACTACAAATGTTAACCCCAAAACTAAAAGAAAAGTAAAAATCAATGGAATATACTGTACACACACACACACACACACACACACAGACACACAGACACACAGACACACACACACACACACACACACACACACACACGCGCACTAAATACATCCATAACCAGATACTGAATGCTTATCTTTCCTAATTTTTATTACTGAAAACATTAAATTCAACCTACTTTTCTATCTGTGGCTTCCCTTTCTTCTTATTTACTGAAGATAAGCTCCGTTTTTCAGCAGAGTGCTAGTAGAAATAAAAAAAAAAAAAAGACCTCAGCTACACCACACATTGCTGTAGGTATCCTTATTCTAGTATCAAACACAACAAACACCATTCTCCATCACAAACTAACAAATTTTGATTTCCAGCCCACTTCTGAAGTTACCTACAGAAGCACTAAATAAAATGTACACATTCTATGACAAATACTTAACATTAATCATGAGAAAACTGTTCTAAAACAGATCTCGACTTTCCTTTATCTGACTGTAGGTCTCCTTAATTGCACTCTGACTTTGCAAAGTCAAGCAGTCAAAAGCATACTAAGGCATACTTCCAGAAGTGAACATGCCCTGTGTCTTACACTCCTGCTCTGAGCAGCGTGGTGAAATCTCACTCTGTTCCACCCTCCTGGGACACAAGCACCCCTTGTCTAGCACATCTATGCCACATTCACTGCTGGCCTGAGAGCAGCTAAGCACATGAACACAACCACATAAATCATGATACTCTACTGTTACAACTTATTTTATAACGTTACTGTTGAGAATCTTGTACTAGGCCCACTTATAAAGTTGATCATAGCTTTGCACTCATGTATAGGAAGATACCGGGTTTTCAGGTACTCTACTGAGTTCTGGAAACGTTACCTCTGGGGACAAGGGAGACTACTGCCCCAAATAGACTATGATCCAGTGACTAGTATTTGCTATGGGTCTTCACATGCAGCTCAGACTGACATATTTGTCACACTTAAGAGAAGCCACAGACATTGGAATAGAGGGAACGAAGAATCAGGTGGCTTTAACAAGGAGACCATTAATTATGACAGTGATAACTTATAATTTCTCAAAATGCTTTTGTCCATAAAAATAGATATGAATCTGTGTATTGGTCAGAAACATAATAAAGTTCACAAATCAATCTTCCAGACAGAATACACTAGCAACATGGGAGTTTCCTGCCCCAGTATGTGGTGGTATATTATAGAAATGCACCACCAGCAGCCTCCTCTCATCACAGCAGGTCATAAGGAAGCAAACATCCGCTTAGCATACGCAAGAAAGTGGGTAACCTGACTAAACACTACAAGGAAAGGTCAGTGTGAATATTCCTATCATCATATCAAGATAGTGATTTAACAGATGAATAATCCTTTTGAGACCAAAATAATAATAATAATGATGATAATAATAATAGTAATAATAAATTGGAACAATTTAATGAAACCCTAGAACTAAAGACTTGAAGTGTCTTATTAAATTGTGGTAGTCTTACAAACAATCAAAGTTATCTAGATCCACCTTTTCAGACATCAGGAATTCAATTACACATATGGATAAAGGCTCCCACGGAAACATTTCCTCACTTCTTACCAGAGAAGCCACCTGACCAAGGCCCACAGCACTCACTCCTTAGGAAAGAAAGAGCAGCAATGCTTTTGCCAAATGGCCCCAAAGCCACCCTGACACATACCTGGTCAGCCGAGGCCACACAGGGCTCTGGGTGCTGGATGGTGGCACAGCCTTGGTTCCTCCAATCCACAGTTCCATTCTGTTCTGCATACTGCAAGGTAAGCCCATCCAACGGAGAACAGCTCGTACCAACACTGCTAACACAAGGAAAGACAATGACAGTGTCAAGTCTGTCCCCTAACTCAACCTACTCCCCCACCTCAAGGAAGAAGCTACAGGAGCCTTTCTCTAAACTCTCCTTTCTGTCTGTGGAGTGTCCAGTCATCAGCATATAGGTATATGGAAACGAGTATACTCGGAGAAGTAAGTGACATCGCTATAATTTATCAGCAAGAGTCTACTTGCCATTAGTGCCTGTGTGACTGAGGTGTCCCTGCGTCCACTGTCAGTCAGCTCAACAGAGACACTGCACAGCCTGGATCAGGCAAGAACTGCTGAGTGAAGAGCTGTATGAACAGGTACATGAAGGATCAATAGTGTGACGGGGAACCCCCTCAAAATACAGACAACAGGACAGGCCTAACGCATCCAGAGAATGAAGTTATTGGGGACAGACTGGGTGTTGAACACTGTTAACCAATACAGAAGACTGAGGATTCTTCAGAGTGTCTGAAAAAAACAAATGTAAAGTCTTCAACTGCAAAAAACGGGGAGAAGAATTCAGGGGATGGGGAGCTGAACAGGAGAACTGACAGGAGAAGAAAAAACTCACATGAAAACATCAAAGACAAGCAGAATGTGTGAACAGCCCAACTCATAAGGACCTCAGTGACTTTTACAAGATGGCTCAAGAGAACAGAATAGAAGGAATATCTGAAAACATAAGCTGGGAATTTTGTAAAACCAAGACATAAGTTACAGATTCTAGAAGCAGAATGCAAAAACAGCTACAAAGTCTATTACAGACAACTAAGAAAACCCCAAAAGCCCCAGGAGGAAAACACCAAAAGAACAGCAGAGATCGGTTCAACAATAGGGTGACAACTTCAGATCCAAGAGCAGGCTAAGTGACAGCCTTGATTTGAGAGAAGGACCAAGGGAGCTCCAAGACCATCTACAAACACAGGAAGCAGGCACCCCCAGAACCAGCAAGGGCCCTGGTACAGAAAGCAGGAAGCCTTGTGGCACTCGAGTGAGCAGGGCAGTATTGTTGCTATGTGAGCTCGAAATCACATAATGATTTTATGTGGTCTGCCAGAGATCAGAGGTGGCTGATGGGATTTGTACACAACAGGTGAAAACTATATGACCAGAAGAAAGTCAAGTATAGACTCAAAAAGCTAACAGCAAATAACTGCCAACCTAGAATCACTATCAAGCAAAAAGACTTTAAAATGAATGGGGACAACAGAGATGGAAGAAGAGTGGATGGGGTGGGGGGGGAAGGGGGCGGAGGGAGGGAATGGGAGGAGAGGAGGGAGGGAAGACTGTGGTTGATATGTAAAATAAATGAAAAAATTTAATAACAAAATTTTAAAAATGAAGGCAAGCTACATTTTTTTCCTTCAGATTAAAAACAAACTGCACTCAGAGTTAAGTGTAGCTCAGTGGTAGAGGGCTTGCCTAGCATTTGTGAGTAGCTATGTCCAACATCTAGTAATACAACACACACACACACACACACACACACACACACACCCCTGCATTTACCATATACAGATATATTTCAGGAAACAGTGCTTTCATTTAAAAGGAAAGCCATCATGGGTGGGTGCTTAGGGACAAGAAGGAACAAAAAGGGACCAAAATGAACACTAGAAAAGGGTGTCACAAAATTTAAAACTATGAAGAAAATGAAAATGCATGATGATTGTGATTTATAACTCAGAAAAAAAAATGAAGTCCCAGTGCTCCAAGTTCCTCAGATCATCTGCGGAATGCTGCAAGCACAGATTTACACTAGACTTGAAGAGGGGAACGATGCACAATTGGGGGGGAAACCACCAGAAAACAAAACACATTAACTGTGACAGCGCCACAGGAGAACTTCCTCCAGAAGGCTGCAAGGAAGGGGACAAAAAAAACAGCAGGCAAGACAGCTGAACAAACCGTCAAGAAACACACCGGAAGCTTCACTCAGTGTTAGGTTAAGGTGCACGAAGGCATCCTCGCTTTATTATCAGATACCTACTTCCCAGCGGGGCTCTTCCCAGCGTGTTTCTTGTGGATTATGGTGTGCTGTAACACATCTAGGGCAGAAAAAAACAGAATTATTTCAGGGCACTATATGCTCTCCTCACTGCAGCAGCTCCCCAGTGGTGGTCCCTGCTGAGGACTGCCACCCAGTTCCCAGCATAAGGGGAGTTTGTGCTTGTTTCTGTGAGACAGGGTCTACTACACAGTCCAGGCTGACTCAGATTCCAGCTCTGCCTCACACTCCTGGATGCTGGACTACAGGTGTGCACCACCACACCCAGCTTACAGAAGATACCTTAACACATCTTCAATTACCTGATATGCTACCAAATAACCTCAAATGTGCATACCAATCTTGCTCAAAATTATGCAAATTTAAAATGAGCATGTTACTTCAAACTGTATTTACTTCAGGTAAAACTCTTTATTTCCATTTTAAAAAGGATGCCCATATTTTTAAGTCTGTAAGAAACACACATATCCATGTACCAGACCACTCTCCAGTTGCTTAAAAAAGGAAACAACCTGTGGGATAAGGCCGAGGGTCCCCCTTCACTCCACTCCTCCCCTCTACAGAGGTTAACTATCTCTAACTTGTTACGCACTCCAGTGAAAGCTCCATTTTAACTACTTGCATATGTATGTACATTCAGAAACTCATATGGGGCTGCGGAGTGTTGACTATGCTACAAACATCCTTTAACTCCTGCCCAGCACACATATCACTACTTAGTTGAAACACTCAGGCAACTCTGCATCTGTGGCAGCCAGCACATGGGCAGGTTTCAGAGACGCGGAAGCAGCAGGCAGCAGCCACGATCTCCAGCTTCACTCCATCTTGTCAAATTCTGTGCAAACGCGTTGGCAATTTACATCTCGTCTATAACGTCTGCGCTCTCACTGCCACTGTGTGTGGCGTCAGACTTGAAAATGACTCACAGGCCTCAAGCATGTGCACTGTTGTCTGTCTGTCCTTTCCTCCAATTTCTCAATTACCTGTGAGGCTATACGCCTATCAGCTTGAGGGGTTCGCCATCCATGCATTCCTTAGATCTTTTACTCACATGTCTGTTAGGATGCCTTTTTCACTGATTTCTGTTCAAGGATCCTTCTATGTCTTCTTCCTGTCAAATCCTCGCTAGTATCTCATCTGTGGACTGTCTTCTAAAATTATCTGGGCTCTTTGGTCATATACTAAGTTCTTGCTTAGATTAGTCAAATGTATGCTCAGGACCTGCTTACTAAATAAAGAAAGCATTCTCTCCCCAGGTTTACATACCAAACTTTACATTTTACAAAGAGTCAAAGTTTTGTGCGTGACAAACGGTGGGGTCTGACTAATACATACGTCACACAGAAAGCCAGCTGTGCCAACCATGGAGTGAGCAGCCTCTTCCTTGCCCACTGTACTGTAATGCCACTAACACACCCCAGGCCCTGTCTGTAACTGGGCTCTCTACTCCGTTCTGACCCTGTGTCAGTGTAGGCAGACTTAGTCTAGTGAGTCTACGATTACCTTCTTCTTGACTTGAAGCTTCTGAGCTGTCTTCTTTTAAGTGTTCTAATATCTTAGAAGTCTTCAGAGAGGACTGTAAGTTATCTGCAGGAAATAATTCAATACTACTAACTCTAGGAAAATTATAATGGTGAGATAAAGAAAGTAAGTATAATGACTATCCCTCTGCCCCAAGAAGAGGAGAGAGAAGGGTCACTGGAGAAAAACCTTTCTTCAAGAGTGCACAGGTCTGTCTGAGTGGGGTCCTGGAGCAAGCTGCTCCCCGAGGCTCACTCGGCTGGAGCAAACCATCCACACCTGTCAGTCCCAGGATGCTCACTCACCAGAGGACCAAATGGAGAGTGGGCCTCTGCTATCTACTGTCTAAACTTTTTGAGACTTCCAGTTTGTTGTACACTTACTTTTTAAAACCCCATAACAACACTGTGGTGATACTGAACTGCTACAACACCCCAAATTTCTGTTTTGTTACAGAGCAATGACTGTGGGTCAGCCCTGACCCACGGGACACACTCTAACAGCAGTGGATCCCAGACAAGGAAGACTTAAGTCACTGAAGAGTGAAATACTGTTTGCTCAATATAGTTATCTATCAGCATATAGGACACTGTTCTCTGCCCCAGGGTAACAAAAGGTAGAGGTGTTTTTGTTTTTTTTTTTAAAGGTGTGCAAATGAATCCTGACAACACTGTGTTATTCTTTAGCAAAACAACTCACACATGTATAGACTGCTGACAAGTTTCCCCACAATCCAAGATGTGTACATTCAACAGTATTTTACATGTTCAATCTTCAGACAAAATCTGCCAGGCTCCTTAGCTTTGCTCATGAATTTAAAACCTTGCCAAGCCTCAAGAGACTTTGCCTTATGTATATGCATACTTCCCATGTGGGTAGCTTTCCTGGGCAGAGTGATAATCTGGGGTGGAAGCTTAACTTTGTTTCAACGCCTTTTTAGAATGAACCAGGTGCTACTGGTAAGAGACTATTTAAAAAAAAAAAAAAAAACTCACACTTTGACTTGGGGAGAAGTGTTGACTGTTAAGTCTACAGAGCTCTAGAATAACCATGACTTTAAAAAGCACTGTCACTATTCAGACATAAATTCAGCCATGGAGCCACACAGTTGTACATCTTATTTCAGTCAGCTAGTCACCGAACTATCCTTTTGATCCTCACTGCTAACGAGGTTCCAAACATTTAAGGCATACACATGCACACCACATGTGCTGCTCCAGCAGTCAGTGAAATCTTGAAAGTTAATACACTGTTTAATTGTTAGTCACACTTTTCATCTCTAAAACTGGCATGCATTTTCTTTTTCCTTTAGGTATAGGAAAATGACAACTAAAAACAAAAGGAAAGATTTAAAGAAAAAATGTTCCTCAAAATATTGGCTGTGCTTAAAGTGAGTAGAAAATATCTATGGGACATATCAGCATTATTGGCAAAATATCTGTTTAAAAGTCAGGCTGAGGAGAATTTGTAGAAAACTGAACACAAGACAGGATTGATGAACACTGCAACAGGAAAGCAAAACAACACATAGAAGCAAGACTGTGAAACTTCCTGAAGAGGTGATGTTTTGGTCTGTACTCAACAGCTGTGGTTAAGGGCAGTGCAGGGATAGCGATGGACAGATACCACAACAGTAAGCCACAGGCTCTAGAAAGAGCTGGGCTTTCAAGCAGCTACAGTCTAAGGGGTCCAAGGGAAGCTCAAAGACTTTCACTAACACCTGGGTTTCTTACCAATTTTAAAGTTTTTAATCACAGAATTAACAAATACAACTTATCCCCAGAATAGTCCTGGATAAGGTTGCATTTACGTGAACAGCAGTGGGTTTTTTTTTTTTTTTGGGGGGGGGGGTGTTCCAGACAGGGTTTCTCTGTGTAGCTTTGGAGCCTGTCCTGGATCTCGCTCTGTAGACCAGGCTGGCCTCAAACTCACAAAGATCCACCTGCCTCTGCCTCCTGAGTGCTGGGATTAAAGGCCTGCGCCACCACCATCCAGCAGTGTTTTTTAAGTAGTAGATCATGAACAAAACAGAACCTATCTAAAAACAACAGAAAGGTGGGGAAGAGGCAAGAAAGGACAGCATGCGCTGTCTGGCACGGGCTGGTCTTTAAATGTTGACTGTCTAGAGTTGCATGAGCTGGGTAAGGCTAAGGGACTCAACTGCCAGCACCGGACAGCACAGAGGAGGAAGGAACACTGCACACCAGTGCAGCCAGCAGCTCTGCAGCCAGAACTGAAGCTCTGCCAGGGAACTGAAGGGCCGACTGTCCTGGTGGTCAGTCTGGTGGTTCTACGGCCCCTGCTGCACCATCTTTAACGGTGCAGTGTAAAGTTCACTAAAGAGGCCAAACATTTCTTAACTGCATGTCTCTATTCCTCAACTTTTAACTAAAATTCTTCAAGTCTGAACAACAAGATGGCACAGTAAGACACAAAAACCAAGCAAACAAACCCCATAAAAAAACGAAACACAAAACACACAGAAACACTTCCCAGATCTCCACGGAGGAACAGAGGGCACTTACTGAGGCTGTGTTGAGACTCCGAGGATAGTGACCGGAAAAAGCTGCGTACTTTCTGACTCTGAAGAAAAGCCTGGGACGAAGTTGAAAATAGCTGCCTGTGTAAGGAGAAGAGTTACATGAACTACCATGACATATCTGTAGTCTCCTTCAGATTACAAAGCCAACTTAAGTGACGGCTGCATTCAAGCAGTGTGTGCGTGTGTTCGTGTATGAGGGTTTGGGGGGGGGGGGGGGTCAAGCACAAGTATGTGGGGTATGTGGGGGGGTTTTGGGGGGTAGTAAGCCAAACCTTCCCCCAAAGAAAGCATTATTTTCTGATGTATTTCCATAGGAGTGAGGAAACTTTAACAAAACCTATTTGTAAGAATCTACTAAAAAGATTTATTTTTTATGGGGAAGTTTCAACCTGACCCCACCACTCAGAAAAAGGCCTGCAAAGCCTCCCTCTTCCTCACGCACGCTACTGTTCATCATCTGGCTGTTCTATCAAGGGACCGCCTCACATTCTGAGGAGAGGCTGGGAAACTTGGGATGTCAGGAGTTCTGGAAGATAGGCAGCACAGTGTGACAGCTCACCACCACATCACAAGGCACGGTGAGTCTGCACCACCCCGTGACTCTAATTTGCCCTAGCAAACAAGGGTCCTGCAGGAGGGCCGGAACCGGACCTGCAGCCCTCAGTTAGGGAAGAATCGGCCACTGACTGTCCCAGCCCTCTTTTTACTTGCTTTTCCTAATTTTTTTTTTTAAAGATTTATTTATTTATTTATTATGTATACAGTGTTCTGCCTGCAGGCCAGAAGAGGGCACCAGATCTCATTACAGATGGTTGTGAGCCACCATGTGGGTGCTGGGAATTGAACCCAGGTCCTCTGGAAGAATAGCCAGTGCTCTTAACCGCTGAGCCATCTCTCCAGCCCCTCCTAATTCTTTTTTGAGACAGGGTTTCTCTGTGTAGTTTTGGTGCCTGTCCGAGATCTCAGTCTGTAGACCAGACTGGCCTTGAACTCACAGAAATCAGCCTGGCTCTGCTGGATTAAAGGCGTGTGCCACAGCTGCCCGGCTATTCTTGGTAATCCTTATTTTGAGACAGGGTCTCAATAACAGTCCAGAACTGCCCTGAACTCTTGTACCTCATGCTAGCCTGGATGACTGAAGGTCCATGCTGCTGGGCCAGGCTCCTCTTGCTTCTGTTTATTTAGATTCTGTTTTCAATGTCCTACTTGTAGAAGTTAATTAAAAAACAAAACACAACAACAAAAAACTATTCTAAGGACTTTTTTGGAGATAGGGTCTCGTGTTGAACTCCTGAGCTCAAGTAACCTTCCTGTCTTGGGGTCTCAGTGCTGAGGACTATAGGTGCATACCATCCACGTCCAGCTTTGATAACTAACTTGGAAGTACGAAATGGCGTAACATTCCAAATGTCCTTTTTCCTACATGGCTACAGAGCTATCCCTGACAGTTAACCAACAACCTGGAAATTATCTTCCAATCTTAAAAGAGATAAATGGGACACAAAACAGACTGATATACCTAGCATCTGAAATTTCATTTTAACCATCACAGCTAAATAACACAAAGACAAATTGTCACTGTTAATTCCTATTTCATTAAGAGCTAAGAAAGTCATAAAAATCTAAGCAGATATATAGATAAAAATTCATGATTCCACAAAACAAACAAACAAACAAAAAAACCTGCTAGCCTTATAGGAAGATAGAATGAAAGCAAACCTAAGCCATGAGACAATTACCCATTTATGAAACCAGCCAGTTCTTAAAAATGGGGCTCAAAGCTTGCCCAGCTATAGAAAGCCCTGCTCTGAGCAGGCACGGCTCTGAACATGACGATCTTACTATTTTAGAAAGTAAGCCAACTTCCAATCATCTCTCCTCAGCAACTAGCCATAAATCTGGGAATGTTTTAGGTACAAACACTGGGTTACAAGGCAGAAGGGACAGACTTTACAGCCACTCAAAATGGTGTAAAGATGGATGTGCTGGAGCTACGTGTAGTCTTGGTACTTGAAGAGCACCAGGAGGAGGAATGCTAGCGTCTGACGCCCTGCACTGGTCCACACAGTAAGTTTCAGGCCAGCCACGATTACTCTGTATGACTGTCACAAAGCAAAACAAGAACATTTTAAAGAACTAAATAATTTTAATTTGAGAGGTAACTTAACTGCAGATCTTAATTAGAGGGCAAAGAATAAATTAAAATGTCAACAAAAATTATCTGGGCAAGAGGGATCTTTTTCTTTCTCTTCTGAATTTCCTTATGGTCTTTATTGAGTACCTGGTAGATTTATCATAAACCACAAGACTATGCAAGGACAGAGTCATTGTACATTGAGCACTATGCATTAAGACATACTAAATTGAGATTATGAAGCTGCATCTCTCTCCACTGAGAAGAAGCAAAACAGTTGAGCTTCTGTTCACTACTAGTTAGTATAGATAGTCTAGCTAGGTTCCAAGCACATACTGAAGCCAATACAGACAGGGACCAGTGCACACCAACCTTGTGGTCCATTTAAGGGTCATATCTGTTACCATTCACACACTAGAGGCTGTCATCTGGCTGGTCCATGCTCAGTCCCAGGCAGGCCCTAGGCCCATGCCACTAGACACACCCTAGCCTACAGTTCAGCTGGATGCAGTTCTCTGAGTACTGTATCAGCTGCAGAGGCCCTCTGTGAACCATCAGCACCTCCTGGAGCTTGCTGGAATCAGAATGTTCTGCTCCCATCCCCCCCTCCCCAGTACTGGAGAATAAGGACCCACACTTTCACAAGGTCCCCCAGAAGTATACAAGCCCTCTGAAGTCTGAACACACAGGCACTCAAGAATTCAATTATCCACCTGCTAAACCTTTCCAGGGTGTCATCTGAGACTTCACAAATTAGCTGTAGAGCTTGTATGTCCTTATTCTTAAACTCAAGGCTGCAGCTTTCTTCACAGCTGTCCTGGTGGAAGGTGTACTCATGTGCCTCTAAGCCCTTGACCTGCCAATCAACCTCTCCTTCTCCATTTTACCCAGTCTACAGCCATTAAGTCACCTGCCAACTTTTAGATCCACCTTCCACATTCACGTTCAGTTTTGGAACCAGCCTCAGTTTCTCTCCCTCTCTAAGTCATGGATCAGTTGGTAATGACGTGGGTGTCTGCAAGGGTAATCACTCTGGGATCCATCTCATCCCAGTCATTTTCTCCCAGTCACACTTTGGATTTCATGATTCAATGGCAATAGGTCCCATTCCAGATTCTTGCCTATCTCTATTGGGGAGCAAGCACTCTTGCCTTCCCCCTCCTTGGCCATACCGATCCCAACAACACTCTGGGACACAGCTGCAATTAGGAAGGCAAACCAGAGGGGCCTCACTTAAGACTGACCCTGAGCCATGTGGTCATAATTTCACTTAGTCTTTAAATAACTAAGTTTCCAGTGAAACACCAACTGTTTCCTTGGCACCTTGGAGGGGTAAGCTGGTAACTGTCACGACCATGCTCTAACCCCCACCATGTAAGCAACTGCTCCACTCCAGGACGTATGTCTCAGACATCCCATGCCAATACCCAATGTGACTCTTTGTGCTTTATGACCTGGAACATTCCCATGATTCTCAGCACTGTATATTCTACATAACCGATTCACTTACTCCACTCTTCTAAGTTCAGCTCAGATTTGAATGCTCACTTTTCCAAAACTGAACTACTGTCCTAAAATCGCTTGCCTTGTGCTACTGTTCTACCTAGGAAAGCCTCCATTTAGGACAAATGCAACCATCCACTTTCTTTATACTTAGACTGGAATTGCTGAAAAGATGTCTTCTAATAAATACAACAGGGAAGCTGATGTCATTACAAACCTACTTACTTGACCTTCAGGTAATCCCCATTCCCCATAGCTTCTCAGTTTCCTTCACTCAGTTATTCTCTTAGCTTTTGTACATGGTGCATTTTTTGTTTTGTGTTAAAGACAAGGTCTTACTATGTAGCCCTGACTGGCCTCAAATTCTCTAAGTAGACAAAGCTCGCCTCGAATTCAGAGATCCATGTGTCCAAGTTCTGGGATTAAAGATGTGGGCCACCACATCCTGCCTACAGAACTGTAAGTCCCCTTTCCTCTCCAGCATTTGATCCTTCTGTCTCTCCACTCCTATGCAAACCTTGTATGCCAACAAAAGACACCATTCAAATTCCCATCACAAAACACATTAACTTGTTTATACCTACACCCGTGCATACTATTGCCCTGTTGACCCCTAACCCATGGGACATGGCTCTGGGAGTGAACACAGGGAGGGTTTAAACACACCAGCCACCATATTTAACCCTCATCTAGGCAACACATATACTTCCAATGGTGCAACAGCTTCACGAGAGTAAAGACCTGATCTTAACCAGCACTGGGTTCCAAGAAAGCAATGGCAGTGAACACGTGCTGGGGAAGGTCACTTCCTTTGACTCCCTGGACTACTCAGTCTCTCCCAAGCCTAGCTACTAGACAAGGACATCTTTAATAAAAGTTTATGGAAAAACAACAACAAAAACCTAAGAGGTTTAACTCACAATTCTTCAGGTTAAAAGAATCAAATTTATGCTGTTAGAGAAAGAAAGAACACAGTAACAAACAGGGCTGCTACCTTCAACTTTGAGCCCAGGCCTATCCGGAGGAAGGGTCTCTGACCTCCCTCCCTCAACGGCCTGTCCTAAGCACTTGTGGCCAGAGGCTGGTGGCTGTTACCTTAGGATGGGCTCCAGGTCAGGGTGTCGCCGCTCTTCCCTTTTTAAAGAACCCTGATTCAGGGCTCTTAAGATGGTCTTGTCAAAAGTCTCAGAAGACAATTCCTTTGGAAGCTACAAGAGAAAAACACAACATCCAATGCTGAGTATCTTCACTTAAATATATGAACAAACATAAATAAACTTTAAAAGAAATGCCTTCTCCTCATTAGCCATCCCAAAGCACTCTTTCCAAGGCATCAGGCTGAAGTGGTAGAGGTCTGCTCTACCGGAAGCAGACCTCATGGGGCTTACCCAGGTGCACAGCATGCCTTCAGTGTACAGCATGTGGATCTCACACTCAAGGCCCTCTCCCCCATTGGTGACATCCATAGAGCTGCCAGCTAACCAGGCATTCTGCACAGTACAGCCGGCACTTTAATCCCGGAGCTCTATTCTGAAAAGTGTTATCTCTGCCTCTATAGTTACCAGTTTTGTGCTTCCTGCTTCTCACATTTTAATCTCAGACAATGTTGGACAATTAAATGCTACATGCCAAATAAAGAACAAAGTTATGAAAGCTGGGTCAAATTGTTGCAATTTTACTGACATCAAAAACACTCATCAGAGCTCGTGGTGGTTCAGCAGGTAAGTATTTATTTGTTGCTCCAGTATAAAGACTTGAGTTCGATCCCTAGAACCCAGGTGAAGTGGATGGGGAGAAGTGACTCTTCCACGCTGTCCTCTGACCTCTCCATGTACCAGACACTGCACAACCCACACTCATAATTATAAAAAACCAAACAAAAAACATAGTGGGCGTGTCCAATAAGCAGCTGTGCTAGACTCTGTAAGAAAGTATCATTTGGCCAAGAAAAATATTTAAAGGAAACCAAACTCTTATCACATTATTTAATTTGTTTAACTAAAAATATTCCTAAAAACTGGGTTCTAAAACTAACTTTCTAAGTCTGTCAAGAACTCAGTTTGGGTTTTCGTGATTAACCTCTGAACTACTGTCACTTCCACTAGAATCAAGACTAACTGAAGTAAGAGCAGAGTGATAACCTAAGGAGCCAGAGACAAGAATCTACAGAACTTGGTTTACAAAGTAAACACTCTGCTAGGAAACACAGTGCTCAAACAGAGCCACAGAGAGGGCAAAGGTGGCGGTCCTGAGGTCGGGCACAGCGACTAGGGCACTGGGATGTTTGGACAATGTCTGCTAACCACTATGGGGAAATCACAAAACCAATGGCATCTACACCCTACTATGGAAATCATGTCCTCCAGCCACCAGCCTGAAGAAACAAATTCTGAATCGACACATTTTCCAAATAAAGAAACACTATTAATTTCAAAATTGACACTTTGACCTTAACATACTAATAAAGATTTTTGACAGTAGGTATTTATTACAAATTTGGAACATTAGTAAAAAATGTTCTTTAGTGTGTATAGTGTGTGTGCAAGTACATGTCTGAACATGTACGTATGCAAGTGTGTGTACACACAGGGATGCCACAAGTTGACACCAATGTCTTCCACTATTGATTGCTTCCCACCTCATCTTTTGAGACAGGGTCTCTCTCACTGAATCCAGAGTTCACCAACAAGCTAGACTGTGTGGCCAGTGATCTCAGAGTATTCACCTGTCCTTCAACACTCCAATACTAGGGCCACAGATATGGCTGACTACACTCAGCTTTTACATGGGTGTCCTTGCTTATGTGGCAAACACATCTACAAGAAAACTATCTCCCCAGTACACTGACAAAGAACATCAGCCTTGGCAGAGAAATCTATTTCAGCCGAGGACTCTATCATGCAAAGTGCCACGAGTTAACGACAAAGTTCACATTACTGGGCTGAGTAATGGACATGCAGTCATTAGTATGCAATCTAGTTTATTTTCATGTTGCTTTTGTCTTTTTTCCAGAGCCCACTCAGTTGGAAGGGAAGTTTATTTGCTAAAAATAAGGCGTTGTGTGTCTTTTATATTCTATTTTATATTGGATTTTTCTCTTTATATCTTAGTTTTTAACAGATCTAGTCCTGCGTTGGCCTCTGCACAATCTCAGAGTAAAGAAAGGTTTTGTATCTAGATACAAATTTATCTTTGAAAATGCCAAAGCCTAATGTGCAGCCATTTATCATTATTTGATTTTTCTTGTTAACAAAGTTAGCAAGAATAAATGGTTGATTCACATCAGGGAGTTGCAGCCTTCACCTCAAGGAGTCTCCTAAAAGGGTCAGTGGTACAAGTGGGAGAGAAGTGTCCTTATTTGCAACCATCTTAATGTCCCGTTTTGTGGCTTTGGATCTAACCTTGATGACAATTTTCTTGGTCAACACACATCTCTTGATTAGAAGCCTCAAGATCATCACTGACATCACGGGCAGGTTAACTGACAGTCTTTGCAAGTATGATCCGCTATCCCCTCCTGTGTATTAGCAGCTTTGCTGGAACTAGCTCATCATGACTTTGGCATCCAAGGATCTTCAACACAACAACCTAAGTTGATCAGTCTTATCTCCATATTAATGAAAGCCTGTATCTCTTCCCTTACTTCATTAAGTAGTACACCATAAGGCTGGCCCTCATTGAAGAAGTCCTTTACTCTGAAAAGGAGCCATTCAACTTAACTGTGCTATAAATGCCAAACTTGTCTTTCCTATTGATCCACCGCCTATACACTTTAATAGCCTACAACTGTAATGTCAAGACCCTGAACTGAAAGCCAGGTTGCCACCTTTCAACATTTGGAGGAGAGACCTCGGGCTGAGGGCAACACTGTCAGCTGGATCACAGGATTCTGATTTGGTTTCTAAGCCACACAGTAGGTTGGATCCAATGCAGCTTTGCCAATCCTATTCTTCAGCTCAGGGGTCTCTAAAGTAGACTGCAGGTGCCATGCAGTAGTTTTCTCCTTGTTAGACATGGCTGGGTCTGGTGTGATGAGTTGCCTCAATCTGGGAACTGCTGTTCAGCTGAGGAAAACACTACACGTGCAACCAGCAGTTGGTCCATTCTAATGCCAGGACAGTGAGTTTTGATACTCTTTAAGAAGGACTGCAGTTTGCCTACAACTGTTCCTGTACAGTCATTATAAAACCTCCCTCCAACGCACAGTACATCCCACTCACTCTAGTTAGCAAGCATCCAGACTCCTACTCTGTTCTCAGAAACTGTGGATAAGACAGTAAAGAAAGAAATAAAAACTGAGCTGCTGTGGTAATATGAAAAACAAAACTGGAAGGGGCCAGGACATGAGGGCAGAAGCTGCTGTTCCCCAAAGAGAGAACTCGGCAACCCCTAACACCAACCCCACATTTCTGGAAACTAGTGCAGCTCAACAATAAGCACACCCATTCACAGTACACTACACAGGTGCTCCGAAGGACAGGTTCTGCTCTGGATTTCTACAAACAATGCTGAAGCCGGGAGCAGGCAACTTGAAGAATATCTGACAATATGTGACTATATGAATGGCAATTCATTTCTATAAAGACAGTGAAGATTATCCCGGGTAAGAGTGGTGTTCATACATTTAAGAAAAGCGCTTTAAGAAATGCTGGCTAAGCAGAGGGATTAATTATCACAACCCTGAAGAATGAATTAGGCATTTGGGGGTTTTGTTGTTGTTAAGCACTTAGCTTTTAGAAAAACTATGTGACAGAAGAAATGTAATCTGTCAAAACACACCACTGCTGAAGCTTGGGGAGACACAGAAGAAAGGAGATTGCCAGAAGCCAGGCCACAGCCTGGCAGAGGGATCTGTGCTGCTCACTGAACTCTTGTAGGAAGAGAGAGAAAGAGGTGTCACCCTCACACACAAGCTGGCATCAAGTAACCTGGCCTTGATAGGTGGCAGTGTCTTTACCCCGGCTCTGTATCCCGTGGAGCTCACTCTCCAGCACTGGAGCTGTGCCACTGAAGAAGAAAACAGAAGACAGAAGGAAACAAGAGCATCCTGTTGCCAAATCCAACCGGTGGCTGCTCATAATTGCTTATTTAACTTACATTAAACCCTGGTAAATGTATCCTATCAAGACACAAGAGAGCTAGCGATAAGCAGAAGAGGTTCACAGATGTATGCAAAGGAAAGCGGGCCAGCCCAAGTCCTCTGCTTAGTCATCAGAAGTCCCAGCGGCCACTCTCCCTGCTGCCGGCTCTCAGCACCTGGTGGCAGGGCCACGGCCATTCACTTCCCTGACACCTTTCTGACTGTTCCCCTAAGTCTGGCAGGAAGAGGCCAGTGGTCAGAATGCCCACCCTTCTATCACAGGCTTCTTTCCCACCAAACTGTGTAGGACTGATAAGCTGGAGGAGGGACACAGGTCCCGGTGACTAGAAATGAATGAAGCTCACTCCATCTTTACATGCCATCAGTAACTTGAATGGGTCAGGGAGTTCTCAGCCATTAACTGAGAGAACCCAGAAACCTACGTAAAACTAAGTACTACTGGTCAAAACAAACAAACAAACAAACATATAAACAAACAAAAACAAGAAACAAACACACACCAATAAAATGACTTCTAAGGGCATTCTGCTATACTCATAGATGAGTGCCTTATACAGTCAGCATCAGAGAAGCTTCCTCCTTCAGCAGATGGGAACTAATACCCACAACCAGACATTATGCACAGAGATCTTGGAATACACAGTTCTAAATGGAATTTCTCCATCTAATCCCTCTTCCCTGAGTTCGGGGAACCTCACAGAAGAGGAGAGAGAAAAATATTTAAGAGCCAGAGGGGACAGAGGACACAAGAGAGCCAGGCTCATATGAACTCAGAGATGAAGCAGCACACACAGGCCAACACGGGTCTGCACTAGGTCTTCTGCATATATGTTACAGCTTTCAGTTTAGTGTTTCTATGGGATTCCCAGGTGTGTGAACAATGGGTCTCTGATTCTTGTGCCTTCTCTTGGGACACTCTCCTTCTGTTGCTTTGCCTTATCCAACTTCAATGGAATGGCTTTTATTTTATTTTGTTATGTATGGTTGTTGTCTCTTAGAAGCCTGTTCTATTCTAATGAGAGACAGAAAAGGCGTGGATCTGGATGAAAGGGGAGGTGGGAAGGAACTGTAGCAAATGGAGGGAAGGGAAACTAATCAGGTTATATCGTATGAGGGGAAAAAAATCTGTTTGTTTTGTGTGTTTGTTTCTTTGTTTTTTGAGACAAGGTTTCTCCGTTTAGTTTTGATGCCTGTCCTGGATCTCGCTCTGTAGACCAGTCTGGCCTCGAACTCACAGAGATCCACCTGGCTCTGCCTCTGAAGCGCTGGGATTAAAGGAGTGCGCCACTGCTGCCCAGCCCCCAAAAAATCTATTTTTAATAGCAGGGGAGGAAAAAAAAAAAGAGAGAAAATTCAGTTTAAAATAAGCCACAGGAAAAAGAAACTATTCAATTGACTTAATCTAGACAGACTAACAAATCCAGCAAACTAACATTTTGACAGTGTATCAGAGAGTCAGTCATCAGCATTCTGCTCAAAGCCCTCAGACTGGTGAAAAATCAGTCCCTTGCAGAGTTAAGAACCAAGTCACACACATGATCTGAACAGAAGACACACAGAGTGACAAGCACACAGTGTGAAACCCAGCAAAATCCTCAAGTGTCAGGTGCTATCAGTTCAGTAATGACACTCTCACACAAAACTTGGTAACTGAGTTAGGGCTATTTCCTGCTTCCGGATTTTTCAGTTTTATTTCCCTGTTAACAAACTGTAAAGTATTTGCTTACTGAGCAATAGTAATTTATTGATCACACAGACCTAGTTCCCCTTTTACTGTTTCATTTTTCAATTAAATCTAATTAGAAGACTTTATTCAATGGAACAGGTAAGGATGTGCACAAAACACATCTGCAGGAGACAATTCCATCATCATCTCTTGTTCTGGATGGGGTGGGAGAAGGACAGACTCCAAGGAAGAAAAGGAACAAGATTTAAGAAAAGCCCACAGATGGAGAGCTTCACACAGTTGTTAGGTACCGCAGGAAATAAGCCTCGTAAGTCTCACTGCAGACAACTGTCTCACTGCAGACAACTGTCGCAGGGAAGAGTCCGTACCTTAAGAAGAAACATCTCTGCAGGGAGCTAGGAACGGGGACCCATTTCCTAAAGTGAATCCCTTTGCCATTTATGCTGGCAATGTAAGGTGAGAGATACACAATGTAACATTTTCTACAACTCACATTCTTTCAGTTTGGAGTCAACCTATGTGTGTTTTCATTTCTTGCTGATTCCTTTGACACTGAAATTTTAGGAATCTTTATATCATATACAAATCTTAACAACAAAATCTATAATTTTACCTTCAGTAGAAATTCCTGTAGCTCTTGGTAGGTTTTTGTTACTGTTGTGACTGAAAGGTCAGACCAATTTACCTGATTTAAGAAAACACACATATTGTATGGTTATTGCTTAGGCAGGAACTGGCTAGGGAAAAAGCCATGTGTAAAATAAAAGAAAGGCCTTACTTAAAATTTTAAGATTAGCAATTAGAAATATAAAGTTCATCCAGCATTATCATAGCTTCTATAAATGTACACTGACGTTCTACTGAAAAAGTTTTCCAATAATTTCTTTTAAATTGCACTTTTAAAAAAGCAGTGTTAAAACGTAACTGTATTTTAGTAATTTTCAGGAACGTTTTGCTTTTCCAGTTAAGTACAAAAATGACACAATGACAGGGTAAAGCCAAAAGATAAATCCTGTCCCTGATGCTCACTAATGCACACTTCCAGGAGAAACGGTCAAGGCAGACTGTCCCTTTGGTACCATTTTACAGTTGAGGGAGACTTATCTCTGAAAAGATATCACTTTGGCTCCAGATGTTTTAAATCCTAGCAAGACGCGTTGTCAAGTCTGATTACCTCCATTTTCAGATGGAGAAAATGAGCTAAATGTGACCTGAATGAACACAGGATCTAAGACTGGGCTCGGCTGTGCTGGCTCCTGGACACTAAGAATTCTGTGGGCTTTAATTTCTACTGTACAACTGTTTGACTTAAGCAACTACCTAAGATATGCTAATATCTAAGTCTTATCATTAATCATATCACAGTTAGATAATTCGTACAAAATTCCACCTAGCAACCCTGTTTATTGGCTGGTACATTTCTTAAATGATGATCACCTACATGGGTATGTAGATACCAGGGTAGGCATGACAACTGAGTCTAGTTCAGTCTCATGTCAGAGTCACATAAAGCCCAGCAAACATGCAAGAGTTTCTACCAGTCACCATTACTTCAAAGACTGGGACTTGGGCCTGAAACAAGAGTAGCTGGGTGTTAAGAAGGCTCTCTAAAGAGGGAGCATTTGAGCCAGATGTTAGCTGTGCTTTGGTCCAGGGTAAGGAGAAAAGTCTTACAGAAAAGCTGTGCACTCCAACAACTAAAGGAGAAGCCAGCATGCAGAGTTTCAAGAGCAAAGAGCCAAATATGCCAAAAGTGAGACAAATGGAAATTGGAAATGGAAACCATAAAGTCAAGGATTTTTCTCCTTCAAAGTAGAAGTTAAAGTTTTAAAATCCATTCAACAAATGTACTGAGCAAGGCAGACACTGTAGGATGGCAGGAGATGAGGATGAGTGCTTCCAGAAGATGATCTACTCAAGGATGAGTGGGAGCTGTAGTGGTAGCAGTCTGCAGAGGAAAGAGAAAACATTCTACCAGAGGACGAGAAGAGTCTTCAGGAAAGAGGGACAGCCAGAACGTGGTAAGCAGTGCCTGTGGGAAGACCTGAGTGAAACTGCAGAGAACCCTGGCTTCACTCCATGGAGCTGCAGAGTACGTGAGAGCCGATCTCAGAAGGCTCCACAGTGAAGCTGCAGCCCAGAGGAAGCAGGTGGAAAGTCTTACCCTGGCAGGAACAGAATCTGACCAGACCGGGGTTCACAGCCAACAAGATGACAAAGCCACAAAGCAGGGATGAGAAACTCCACGAGGAACAGGGAAGCGGGGCAGTGATACCAGGGCAGAGAAGGGCAGTGGTCTGCAAATACTTGTGAAAATATTTGCTTTTACTTTTTAAAGATACACCTTACACCTTTAATAGTCCTCCCCAAGTCTAAGGTTCTTATTTCTAAAAACCACCATATCTGTCTGTCTACCTGCCTGCCTATCTTTTGTCTTTGAAGTCACAAACTGGCTAGCAGTTAGTTCTTCTAACTTATCGGGGCAAACGGTGCATCTTTTGGGGGCGAGCATAGCTTACTTTGAAAGTGTACTCCCAATATTTGTCAGCCCTCTTTCTCTGGACTCCTTTCAACATTATCTTCTCAATGTGTACAGCTGAAAGAAAAAACACACACATTCTGACTGTGTTAGAGATCACACACATGTTCAGTTACGTAAAGTAATCCTGTAACTTGACAAATGCTAGTAATTAAGCTACTTACTTAAGCTTCACAACTGGCCTTAACTCACAAAACAAACAGATACACACCAATACGCCACATATCCATGAGTGGACGTTTTCTATGTATGTTAAGACACTGAATGCCCAAGAGTGTCAAACAGTCAACAACAAAAACAAACAAAATACCCAAAGACATTTCACTGAAGATTTTTCTCTAAAGGTAATAATGAAAATCCTTATTCAGATTATCACAATACAGTACTTTGGGATCAACTAAATATGTATGGCTTATTCAATTATTTATATATAATAGGAATAAGTTAGAAAATATCTAATTTCTTGTTTTTTATTTGTGTAAGTGTTTTGCCTGCATATATGTGTGTGTGTCCCACAAGCATGCCTGGTGCCCACAGAGGCCAGAGGGGATTTTGTAGATCCCAGAACTGGTAAAATGCACTACAAACTGAGCACTGTAAGGAATAAGGAAGAGTTACTACAGAGATGGAACAGTGGACACAGGTGACAGTGAACATGAAAACAGTCTATTCACAAACTCAGTAACCATACAACCCCCCAGCCACTCACTTTATAGCTCCTTCAGTAAACTGTCATCATAGAAAATAAAACAAATGGAGGTGTGACCTAAAAAGGCCACTCGACAGTACAACACGAGGACTTGAAGACAACAGACAGACCAGGGAAACAATGCTTACTTGATGCTGAGGCTGCAGCATCAGAAGCTGACAAGAATGAACTTGATAATGGTGGCAGAGAAGAGGCTGGGAAAGGAATGCACTGGGGGTGGGGTGGGGACGGGGTCACTGACGGATTCAGGGGAAGGATGACAAAGGGACAGGGTGGTTCACTGTGCTTTAGAAGAAGTGTGAGACTGAGACTGTTACACACCACGGAAGGGGAGCAAGCAGAGAGCATGAGGCACAACACAAACGCAGCAGGGAATGCATTCAGAATGAGCAGTGAGAGAAGTAACAGCACTTTGTCCAACTTTCAAAACCTACGATTTGAGGGCCTGCTTCAGGCCAGCCTATCCTTTGTGCTTCAGAAATATTGAGCGTGAAGGGAGGGAAAAAATTCTCAAATACCAGATGGTAACTCTCAGACCTGTGTAATGTTACAATGAGCGGAGAGGTGTGGAAAGGTCTGTGTTTCCAAACACTGCCGTATGAAATCACATAAAAGATGAAGAAAATAAAACCTTCCTGAACTGATCTGTGTTGAGAAACAGAGCAGCCGGGGCTGTGGATGGAGCTGCCCTGGCAGAGTTCCTGTCTAGAAAGTACTAAGTCCTGGGTTTGTTTGATCCCAGAACAGCACAGGTGAAGGCATGTGGACTGTGGACAAGGCCAGCTTGGATCATTTAGTTTGCTGTTTCAAAAAAAAAAAAAAAAAAAAAAAAAAAGAAACAAGACAAGAACAGAGGCGTGTGTGATTCCATTTCTGCAAACTGTTGGGTTCTTGGCTTTTTGTCTGTCTGTCTGTGTGTCTGTGTAGGGCAGAGGTCAATGTGGGCTGTCTTCGTTAATCATTGTCCACCTCATTTTGAAATGTTATTTTACTGAACCTGGAGCTCACTGGTTCAGCTAAGTGTCTCAATGGTCAGCTAGCTCCAGGGAGACTCTGTCTTCATCTCCCAGCACGAGAATCATAGGCTGTGCCTTGCTTTTTGCATGGGTGCTAGGGATCAGATTTCCAAGTCCTCATGCTTGCAAAACACTTGATCAACTGAGCCATCTACGTTCCGAGCCCTTAGTGTTCACTGTTTAGTGGAGGGGGGCAAGATGCTGCTCCTCGTTGGCGATGTGGCTTTAGCTTCATCTTGGATTTCAAGTTATACCTGCTGTCACCTCTCTTAACACTCCTCAACTAAAACCAGAGCACGTATTACATATCATGCTTTTAACAGAAATGAAGGAACATACACATTTTCACCTTAAAATTAACTGCTATCATTTTAAATAGTCTTCATTTTTCTCAATTGTTTTATGAGAACAAAAATATTATAAAATCAAGTTCTACATCAGGTCACTCTATGTTCCGTGAGCTGAATTGAAGTAGTTTATGGTTGAAGCTTAGTTGGGGGAGTACTATGATTGTCTTAAACAGAGGTGGTCATTTGATAAACATTCCTTCATAACTAAACAGACGTAGTTCTACCCAGGAACACCGCACATCAAAAAGACTGTAACTAAAAGGAAGCATACTGACACAGATTCAGAGTTGTGACTGAGTATGTCTTAAGCATCCTTGGCTCATCTACAACCTACGTACATGGCAGCCCACATTTTGTTTCAAATTTTCTCTTAGTATGGGCTTATGGACTCCCCAAATGCAAAGAAAAAGAGCACTCAAGCTCATTTCTTTTTAGATGAAAATGTGCTGTCATTCCCATATTAATGTGGGATATGAAAATGTGCCATTCCTCTTTAAAACTGCATGGAAAATGGATTTGTGAACAAGTTCTTCATCCTCTTACTATGAACTCTGTTAATTTTCTTTCTTTCGTTCTTTCTTTTTTTTTTAGTAAACACTGACCACGTTCCGTAGATGAAACACTTTACTAAGTACTTAAGGAGTAGGATAAAGTCTTTGCCCTCCAGAAACACACAGAGGTTTCAGAGAGAGCCAAAAAGACAACTGTCTGTGACACAGGCCAGCACATGGGAGAGCACATTCCAAGGCTGCAGAGAAAGGAGATTCCACAACACTGAAGGTAGAACACTGGGAGCACTGCTTTTGGGCAAAAGTCCAGGGCCAATAATACATAGGATTTCTCTAAAAAGAAAAGAGTTAAGAATTAAATAGTATTGGGGCTAGTGATGCAGCTCCGTTGACAGAGTGCTTACCTGGCATGTATGAGCCTGAATTTGCTTCTGAGCACCACATAAACCAGGTCTGGTAGCACAGGCCTGTAATCCTAGCACTTGGGAGATGGAGGCAGAAGGATCAGAAGTTCAAGGCCAGCTTTATTATATAGTAAGTCTGGGGCCACCTTGAGCTATGTGAGACCCTGTCTCAACCAACCAACCAATCAACCAACCATCACCAGCAGCAGGAACTGCAACAACAAAACCCTGAGTGTAAACAATGCCCTGCCATAAGTTCACCACAACTGAAGCAAGCATACCTTCCCGCTGAGCTCTGTGAGGGGCCACGGTGAGTCCACCTTGAGGTATTTGGGCTTGTTCTAAGCCAGCCTCATTACTCTGTATATAATCACCACAAGCAGAGTCGTTCTAGAAGAGAAGATGATGTGTTAGTCTCTATTAGAGTAGAAATTTCTGAGTCAAGTCCTACCATCTGAATAATGACTGTACTAGTTACCAGTGATCAAACATTAAGGGAGAGAGACACCAAGTTTTAGAGTCACAAGTAGCAGTATCAATGTTCATTGTTATTTAACAGTAATAATCGTTTCAAACATTTACTTTCCCAGCTACTTTAACACACAAAATCAAATGTTGCTAATCAGAGCTGACAGTGGTGTCCATTCTATACCACATGAACCAGAATCAAAAGGACATATAAAATGAATGGTACACTTTATGTTAATTTCCCAAAGTAAGTGCATTGGTACTTTGTATGTTAATCACTATATAAAATTTATTTACTGATTGGTTTTAATGACAGTCTATCAGGATGCTCTGTTAGGAAAAAGTATTATCAACAGCACCATTAACACATACCAAATCTTTCTAAGAAGCACTATGTATGGATAGTTTACCATCAAAGTCAAATCACTCAGAAACTATTGGGAGCGCTGACCCTGAGTCCACTCGGCCCATTAGTAGTGAACTACAGGTGTGTGCCTCAGAGACTGAATGTTTACAATAATAAGCAGCACACCAAGCTTACAGCTCTCCAGAATTAAAGCTGTGTTATGTGTCTGTTTTTATTATAAGATGCTGGAAAAGCCAAACCCCAGAAAACAGCCCTGTCATTTCTCTGTCCTAACACCTTACCTCATCCTCTCACCCAGAACCTCAAAATACCACTTACATCAAGATCCCTTGTTTCAAGAGCCAAACATGGTAAATAACACACTGACTTTTTAATTGTGTAAAGAAACAACACAAATAGAGGACCTTCAACTTCCCAAGGATCTCATGTAAGGTATATCATCCTGCTGCCTAATGCCCCAAACTGGTCTGACAGTGAGTGTGGGATTCCAGCTGACAGCTCTACTTATGTGTATAAACTACATTAAGTACTCTTGGGAACTAAGACTTACATCTGCTTTCTAGAAACCTGAGGCACTAGGATTGTTTACAAAGAACCATGTAATGAGGTGAGCACAGATCTCTTCAGTGGCAACAGCTGAAACATTTGGGCCTCACAGTCTTTACCAACATGCAATATTATCGGTTTTTAACAATAAACTCGTATTTATCCTAACTCAGATCCTAAAATCATTCTTACAGTCAGCATTTGCCAGGGAGATTTTGGTAATTAAAATTTCAACACTGTTCTACATACTTTAAAAAATCAACAGCAACGATGTTGACGTCATGCGGACGATATGACTCAGTGGCAGAGTACCTGCTTAGCATGTGCAAGGTCTTAGGTTTCATCCCCAGCACCATAAAAAACAAACAAAAGCAGAATGAAGCATTCTAATCTTCTCAAATAGCTATTACTTCAAAGAGCCTTTCAGTTTCAATTACTTCTTCTCCTTTTTATTCCTTACAATTTTATTTTTAATTCCATGTCTGTATGTATGGGTATGTGCACGTGAGAACAGGGGCCTGAGGGGGCCAGAGGTAGAAGATATCCCTAGAGGTGGAGTTACAGATGACTTGGGTCCTCTGAAGGAGCAGTACGTACTCTTAACCACTGAACCACCTCTCCACCCTCACTCCTTTTCTTACAGCAGATTATTTTTCTAAGTTGGTTTAAGTTTAAAAACTATATACTTTCAAATGTAAACAAATGAAAAATATGCAACAGTAAGTTTCTACAAAGAAATGCAAATCAGAACCACAATGAAATCATTTTACATCTACCAAAATGGTTATTGTCTAAAATAGGGGGAGAAGAGTTGGTGAAGATGTGGTATAATCAATGCCACCAAACCAAACACTCTAGAAAGAGTAAGGCAGCAAATCTGTAACAAATATCTTAGAATAGTTCATTAACAATACTGCTTCCACAAGCATTATACTCAAACCACAGGAAAGTAGTTTGCTTCCCAACTGAAGTCACAAGTCTAAAAAGTTAATTTTAAGAACAAAAATGTCAGCCATGGTGGCACAAACCTATAATCCTAGCTGCACAGGAAGCTGAAGCAGAAGGAGCGTAGTTTCAAGGCCTGCCTGAACAACTTAGCAAGACTCTGCCTCAAAATAAAGCGAAAA
This sequence comes from Peromyscus eremicus, assembly GCF_949786415.1. Taxonomy (NCBI): domain Eukaryota; kingdom Metazoa; phylum Chordata; class Mammalia; order Rodentia; family Cricetidae; genus Peromyscus; species Peromyscus eremicus. The sequence continues at coordinate 85,821,753 of NC_081431.1, read as the reverse complement.
GGGGCCAAAGAGTTTAAGTGTCAGATAGAGGGGCTTATGCAGCCCTGTTTAATAAATTAGGACCTAAGTCTATCAACCCATGAAATATCTGCAAATCATTTCTTTTTATCCCCAAGTCTCAGGAGTTTCACCAATACTGTGAAAATCATTCAGATTAAATTTAGAAATGATTTCTAAAGTTTACAATGAGCTATGGAAGAACATAATTGTGGAGTTTATTAGCACCAGATGTGAAAGGCTGTCAGTCAGGCTGTCTCCATCTTCACATGTCACACAATATGACATTCAGTGGAGGAAAGATGCCATGTAATCTGAGAACTACTGTTTGATGTCACTGTATATATAGGAACAACAGCTACCTCCCCCATTAAATTCTGGTTCCAACCTTTGTGGAAGAAATAAGCCAAGGAGAAGCTGAGAAGGACTTACTGCCTTTCTGTTCTCCCCAGCAGCCATGGCACAGGAGGCAAGGGTAGTCTAACCTTAGCTCAACCACAGGCAGTCTTGAGAACCCACAGCATCGTATCTTAATTGAGCTGCGACCGTGAAATGGACACATCTCAGAACAGGCATGATATGGACTTCTGCTACGACTGTGGCCTCTTCTTCTGGTGGCTTATTAACTAGCTCTCAGATGACTCAGCAAGCAGGTGGCAGAACTGCTACTTCAAAGCTTGGGTAAATACACCAACTACTGAAGAGAGTATCAACGACGATATGTACTCTGCCAGCACAGTCCACACCGGACAAAGCCACAATAGCTTCGTTATATGTGCACTCTTCTCAACATGAAACCTGGAGTAACAACGGCAAGCTATGCAGGACTGGAGGGAACAGGATGGCAGGGAAACTGTCACTATCACTGTCTATGTACCTTGGGGGACTCTGTGCACTTATTACTAATTTAAAAATTAAAACTGTTGATCTCAGTCCATCAGGTGGGGGGAACAGAATGTGTTAAACTGAACCATTAAGAAAGTTCGAGCACAATAATGCTGATACAGAAGCTTATGGTGAGAAGGAAGAGGGAAATCAGGGCAGCAGGTTTTACCCAGGAATTGGCCTTGATGTTTCCCTTGTATCACTCTTCATGCTTCTGCTCCTTCAATCTAAATCCTGCCAGCTATTAAGATGTCTACCCTGGACACAAGACGACAAAGACACAGGAAACCAACAGATAGTGAGTCCTCTGTTGTACCAGGAACAAGGAACACGGACCAAGGGTTGCTTCGCTCCTGTGCCAATTTGATCCCCACAGCAAGATGTTCCGGTGAGGTGACAAGAACAATCTTAGGAGTACAAAAGGACCTAGACACACACACATGCCCCCCTAGTCCACACCTACGTTCCAACTTTATCAGAAGAAGCCCAAGGAGTCCGAAGTAGGAAGCCAACTAAACTCAGAGCATTGGCAGCACAGGTACCACCGCCACCAGGCCTTCTAGGCCCCCCAGCAGAGCCACAGCTCCCCCCCACTTCAGTCCAGATGAGTTCTTGGCATCACGTAGACATTTAAGCTTATAAATTTTAAGGGGGCCTTGACCATGATACACAGACAGTTAAGTGTGTACAGTTTGGGGAAATTGTATTAGAATTGGACACTTAAGCACACCTGTGAGAACAGCCACTTACTCCCCATCAAGGGAAACAAACCATTTCCCTAAAGCAACAGCTTTTCTGTTCACCACTGCACTGAGAACCTCATTTCAGATGGGCTTGTTCTCAAGCAGTACTTTGGTTCACACAGCCACACTTTCCCCTCCAGGACCATTTAAAACAAAAATCCATTTTGTTGTAGAAAACTATCCCAATTTAGACGGTCTTAATAATAACCATAAAAATGCCACATGACTTCCCAGAGTGCTCATTTCAGTGACCAAAGTCAAGTTTTTCACTTTCTAAGCACAAGCATTCCCCATCTCGGCCCTCTGCCGCTCATATACACACCACTGTGGAGAGCAAACATGGTGGAGACCCTCTACACAGTCAATCACCCAAACAGTAAGACAAGTTCAGAACTAGGACCTCTCCTACTAGTAAACCACCACTTCCAGAGTGCCCCCATTTGTGCATCAATACAAATGAGACCAAAAAAAAAAAAAAAAAATCACTGTTCAATGCTTCCGGTCTTAAAGCAGTACTTTAATAGCTATATTTGAAAGCAAAGCTTAAGAAATTATGACTGTGCAGATTATGATACAAGAAATGCTGACAAAAATAAATAAATAAATAAAAACGGAAAATTTAAAGACCTAGCAAGGAAGGTCAATTACATAAGCTTAAAATAATAGTAAGAATTCTAGAAGTACCCACACTTCAAGAAAATATATGTCCTAGTGGAATTCTGAATTGACAGACTCTCAGAAGACTGGTAATCCAAGAACACCACAGGAATGGAGACAGCATGAACCCTGACTTGAATGAAAGGCAGGATGTGTGAACAGAGAATGGGCAGCTGGGACTTTAGTTAAGGACCTATTAAAGCCCAGGGTCCATCAGTCACTGAAAGCAAATGTAGTGTGACTAAAGGCTGATTTACAAAGATGTATCTGGTGGCAATGCCCAAAAGTGAGGTGGGAAGCCAAAACCAAAGGACTAGTTTGGATATTATAGTAGATACCTTGCATCAAGACCCAAAAGAACAAGGCATCAGTCCTTCATGAGCAGGATAAAGAGGAAAGACAACGAGGGGCCAAGGTACAGCATGGGGACTGAAGTACAACAGGAGCACTGGGTGAGTCTGGAAGTTCTTTGAATCAGTAAGTGCTATTATTACTTAATTAATGTGTATTAAGTTAAAAAGAAGTGGCAGTTGGCCTTCAGGGGGATATACAGCACAGACTCGAACACAGTTATCAGCTCCCATGCAAACTGGTGACAACCCAGTCCTTTAATCTGACCTTCAAAGCCTTCTGTAGCCCAACGCTTCTTACCTCTCCAGATTTCTCTTCATCCACCACAATTCCTGTGCTAACCAATCTCTGACTAACCCGTGTTATTTCATACATTTTCCTCACGTCACACCCATCTTCAGGACAGTTACACAAAACAAGAGGAGGACAGCTTGATCTTATGGTGGGCACTGTGAAGCTTGGAAAGTGACCTTTTCAAAATCTCAATGTGGACTGGAGAGATGGCTCAGTGGTTAAGAGCACTTACTGCTCTTGCAGAGGACGGGGTTTGATTCTCAGCAACCACATGGCAGCTCACAACAACCTCTAACTCCAGTTTCAAGGGATCTGATGCCCTCTTCTGGCCTCCAAGGACACTAAGCACACACATAGAACCCATATATACAGGCAGTGAAACAAAAAATACACACATAAAGTAAGACCTCAGTGGCACTACTCCTGGATGAGCACAAACACTGCTAATGAGCTACACAGCAGGGAATTGAAGGTCAAATACTCTCTAGAGCACAGGAACAAGAGGAAACGGACCCAGGGCTGCGTTCCACTGCCTGTAACAAACACTCCACCAACAGCAACTTCCCTTTCATGTTGATTGCTTACAAAGACAAACCAGAATTACCACAGGAGCAGAGAACTCTATAAAAGCACTGTCACACAGTGCTCCATCATGAGAAATAGAGCCGGTACCATGAAAAACATTGCAATATGGTCTCACTATAAAGCCCTGGCTCCCTCACACTCACTGCTTCAATCCCAAACACTAGGATTACAAGCATTACAAGCATGAGCCACAATGACTGGCTTTGAGGGGGAAAAAAAGTTAGCTTAACATTTCTCAAGGAATGGAAAATATTAGACAAGCTAAAAAAAATTATACAATAGCTTTGATGCAGAAATGCTCTTAAGTACGCAGAGATCCTAACCTGTGCTCCGAACTGACGAACTATGTAACTTAACCAAACTATAAAATGGCTTTTTTTAGTACAGGCCAGCCTGCCTAAGCCTCCTGAGTTGCTAGCTTATAGGCATGCACCACCATGCTTCACTCCAAATAAATTTAAATTAAAATTTCCTAGTTAAATGTGAAAACTGATGAAAAATATAAGTAGATTACAGATGCACAGGAGTTAATAACTAACTCAAATTATGTATTTCCTTCCATTTATAGTCTCAAATTCAACACTTAAAGAAATGATTAGTAAGAGGATTTCATCTTTGGGGTTTTAAAAGATTTTTTACAATGTAAGTATTAAGAAAACAGTTTTCCTAAATAAACCTCTCTCAAATACTATCTTTTCAACTATGTAACCTTCTTGAAAACAAAATACTATCTTTTCAACAATGTATCCCTCTTGAAAACCAATCTATTCAGAATCAGAGCAATAAGAATACAAGAGCACTGTACTTTGTGGGTTTTAAGTATTAAAAACAAAAAGACCCCACTTTCCTGAAAATAAAAAATCATGATGTAGTGTTCAAGAAAACTACACTAGCCTAAAAATGTGTTCAAAATAGTATGTAAATTATTTTGCAACTTGCTACTTAATCCGATCACCACAACCTCAAAACGAAGTCACTCTCCGTTTCATAGACAATATGAAGCTCAGGTTTAGGTTGGCTGACTAAAGTCCCTGAGCTGGGAAGGCAAGTCCCCTCCCCTTAAATGGCTTTTATGGAGCATGCTCTCCTGCCCCCCTCCTCTCTTTCTCCGTCTCTGAGATCTCCACAGAACAAAGGTGCAGTGCAGGTGTGGAGGGGTCTTATTAGCTGGAGGGAGAGCACTTGCTTCCTTCTACACCTCCAGCATCCCAGGAGAAAGATCACTGCATAAGGAACCATGTACTTATCTTGGTAATTATCTGCCAACTAAAATAATGACTACTAAAAAGTCTCTTCCAACAGAGCTTCTATATCACAGCTGCTGCTTTTATTCTTTGCTGCAGCCAAGCAGACCAAATGATAACCAACGTGGTTTGCTTCTTACACCTTTGCATGCCTAGTTAAGGGATAAACCTCTAAAATCAGGCAGTGCATGCTCATGAATAGTTTGAGTGCCTTTAATCACCCAGACACAGGAGCATACCTGTCTTTTCAATGAACTAATACTAAAGCTAGTATCTCTAAAGCTACACTGGGTTTTGTTCCTAAGTCTTTATGGTTTACCTTCCTAATAGCAGGAAAGACTTATGTTTAACATCATGTGTTTTCAGCTATTTTCCACTTATGAGAACTCCAACAAAGAACTATACAAGTTTCCTAGGACACTGTTAGTAAGTATTCCTACTACTGTTCCTTGGCCTATTTTATTTGTGAAATCACATACGAGTTAATGGCTGTCCACTGCAGCTGGGAAGAAAGTGAGATTTATGTGCAAGTCTCCTAAAAGGAACACCAATACTGAAATTTTAATACTAACAGAATTATCCAAATCCCATTTTAAAAGCTATGAACTGTCACTTCTAGGAGTAAAACCACACTGTACTTGTTTCTCTGATATGGACTAGTGTGCACACTCTGGGGATAGCTTGGGGACTTGTCACCAAGTACTAACACAGCTCATAATAAGACACTGTGTGCTGGACTTGATCGCCTTCAGGCACAGAACTAATATAAAGCTGGCATTAAAGCACATGTTCTACCCATAAATGTCATTAGCTTTAAAAAAAAAAACAACAAATCCACTATATAGTTATTAGGTACAATTCTAAAACTAGGTTCAGTATTCTAGACCAGTATACTTTAGCAAAAAAATTAAGAGTTCATTTTTTTTCTTCATCCATTGAGGACAGGTAAACACACTTCCCTTGGTCACAAACACTAATAAAAGGCAAATATGGTTCTTCAGCAATGAGAAGCTGCATACCTGTAACCGAAGTTACTTCCGGGGCAATTAAATGCATCCCCACGAACTTCCCCTTTCCCGGTTATCGGGTCTAAACCTTCACCAACCTTGGGCCCACGTGGTTCTCCACCTCCACCACCGGCCGGGCCGCGGCTCCGGGCCAGGGCGGGGCCAGCGCTCGTCACGTGGGCTGCGCGGCCGCCATCTTGCGGGCGGAGGAGGGGCAGCGTGCCTGGCCGCGGTCCGTGGGCCGCGACCGCGCGCGACCCCAGCGCCCTCGGGCGGGCGGGCCCTGCGCCCCGCCAGCGGCCGGCGCGCCCAGCCTTCTCCCCGCGGAATCCGCCCGCGCCCTACCGTGCGAGCGCTTTGGTCAGCCAGCGCCGAGCAACAGCTGGGCTGGACCGCGGGAATCCGCACGTGAACCAGCCCACCTGCACCAGCAGCCTCAAGAATGACAGCCTGAGAGCATGGAGGTCCGCTCAAACGTCAAGGCCGAACCAAGCGTCCGGGAGGGCTTGGAGACCGACCACACAGTAACTCCCCCACTTCCAAAAGGTGGGATCTTAGCATTTTCAGCAGACATAAACGGCTTGTTCACCAACCCTAAACAACTGCTGGAGAAATACGCTCAGCATACCACCAAGTGCTAAGCAATAGCCCGTGTCTCGTGTAGCACATACAAATCCCTGTAGGATTTATTCCCTACTCCCACTTCCTGAGAAGTGATGATGTGCTGAAATTAATGGCAGCATGCCCAATCTTTGTCCACTCCTCCCAGCATTCACTGGTGGCCAGAAAAGGCCATGCTCTGCAGTCAAGATAAAAATCTCATTACTCTGATTAGCACATACCTATCCCCTCAGTCTGCTTTACAACACTCACTTTAAAAGCAAAGGAAGGAGACTCCTGGCAGTTAAAATCCTGCAATCAGTAATGTACCTGTGTTGGTATAGTGTAAGTGCAATGATGTAAATTGTTCCATTGTGGGGCATTTTCATCGGACCAAATTTAAGGTTATCTTTATATTGTCTCAAGAAAGCAAGTTAAAACATTTGCACATTGATCCTGAATTCATGCTTTCTTCTCTAAATTTAGCAGCTCAGTGGCGTATCTTTTCAGGCATATTTAGTGAGTAGGCTTAAGGGTGAATTAAGCTTTTACCATTACTACACACACGTGTATGCTGGTAATAGAAGATGGTATGATTTTATAATCACCAAGAAAATGCACAGTACTAGCTTTAGTACATCTGGCTTTTGTAACATTTATAATAAATCATGAACTTGTCGCTTCACAAAAGCGTCGTGGATAAAATGAAGAACCTGGCCTAGATTGTCTCTAAGGCCTTTTGAGATTGGTCCTAAATGCCCTGGGTCCCTGAGTAATGAGTCTATCCAATCATTACTGAAACACAATGCTCAATTTAAGTTCTAGGATACTGAATGATTTCAGATACATGTTAACTTTCAAGCAAGGAGGGAAGGGAAATCACCCTTCTTAAAGTGGAAAAGCATGACATCCAAATCTATACCTTTCAAAAGAGCTGATCCACAAAAATAAGATCTTAATCTAGTTTTTACTGCAACTGAAACCTATCACCACCCTCCATTAAATCGTATCCTTACGCAGTTTACGGGGCCTAAATTGCTTTCAAAACTGTAAAAATTCTTTCATGTTTGCGACAAGTGGATTCCTATGTACTAAATGTGGTGTTTTAATAACTCTTTTAGACATCGTTCATGCCTATAGTAAAGATCTAAGATCACCAGACCCAAATCTGGAAGCAGAAGTCAAGCCCCCTTAGGAAAGCTTACTTGGCAGTTTTGTTAAAGGCTTGGTCAGGCGATCCTGGGATCTCCTTTTACCCAGTTGACCAGTGTTAGACCTAGGTCGGCCAATTCATACATCTCCATAGACCCCCCCCTCCCCAGGGAATAACAAAGTTCTGAGTAGAGGCCAAAAGACCTATTCGAACTTTTTTTTAACTGGTACACACTAATCATTAAAAGTCCCTTATGGCATAGGCAAGGTCAGTATCCTGGGAGTGCCAAGGGGTAAGGCGGTTTTAAGCAGGCTGACAGACTAGACCACCCAGGGCTAGACTGCGGATGACAGGCCCCTCTAGCGCTTCGTTTTTCCCTTGCACCTAGCGCCCACAATGCTCAAAGCCCAAAACGTTCCACAAGCCTCCTCATCCGAGGTCTCGAGTCAGGGAGCTCCACGTTTTCCGTGGCAACTCGTGCACGTAGAGACTTCTAGAGCATTCTGTTATGGCGGGTGGCTTGTATGTGTATGCGGGTGACTGGAATTGAGCCGCCCAAGAAAATGAGAGGGCTACCCCGGGCCGAGGCGTGGTTATTCCAAGACACCCGCAGAGGCTGGGGTCGGAGCTGGATTCTGGGGGCTCCGAGGGCGCGGCCGCAGCCGCGACCGCACCGCCACTCCTAGGCATCTCTGAGTGCCTTACCTGCGCCCCGGAGCCCGCAAAGTTGCACGGCTCCACCTCCGCGTCCTCGGGCTCCACGCGGAGCGCGCTGCGGAGCCTCTCCAGGTGCTCCCTCAGGGTGACCCGCTGGTGGAAGGAGAAAGCCGGGTGCAGCGAAGCCATGGTGAAGAGCAGCAGCAGTTCCTCCTGGGCCCTGAAGCCAAGCCCGCCTCCAGTCCCCAGCTCGGCACAGCCGCCGCCTTCCGGGCCGAGGCCGTCCTTCTCCGCGTCCTGCTCGCCATCGCCACCCGGCTCGTCCTCCACGCTGCCCCGCGAGCCCTCGGCCCCAGTGGCGCGCAGGCTCCTGAGCACCGCGTCCACCTGGGGCAGGAGGCGGTGCAGGCGGCCGGCGGCCTCCCGGTTCTCCGAGCCCAGCAGCGCCAGGTAAACGATGAGGCGCGAACGCACGGCGGGATCTCGGAAGTCGGACAGCGACCCTGGGTCCGAGAGGCCGTTGGCCTTGGCCTCGGAGTCGCGCAGGTAGTGGTAGTCCTTGCGCGCCAGGTCCTCCAGGCACGAGCCGAGAAAGCGCAGCTCCAGCGGGTTGCACAGGTCCAGCAGCCCGCACACGAACTCCAGGCGCTGCGCCGAGCCCAGCACCAGCCCGAACCACTCGTACACCCGCTCCTGCTCGCGCAGCGCCGCCGCGTGCCCGCCGCCGCCCGGCATGCCCGCGCCCGCCGTCGGCCCGTCAGCAACAGGCGGCTCGAGCCCCCGGGGCGGCGGCGACGGCGGCGGCGGCGGAGGGGGGCCCCGCGACAGGCCCGTGGGCGGCGGCGGCGGCGGCGGGCGGCAATCGCGGCGGCGGCGCAGCGGCGCCTTCGCGCCCGGCCTCGCGTCCGCCTCGGGCTCCTCCGCGTCGGGTGGCGGCTCGCTGGGGTGCGTCGACTTCGGCGGCAGCTTCATCCTCAGCATCCTCGGCTACGGCGGCGCGGACATGCGAGCGAGGGAGCGGGGGCGGCGGGAGGAGCCGAGAGCCCGGGCGGCGGCACGGCCGTCAAGAACGCGGCCCCTCCATGCCGCCGGGGCGGGCCGGGGGCGGGTCTCGCCGGCGAGGGGGGCGGTGGCCGGCCGGCGTCGTCGCCCCCGGCGGGCGGCGGGGCGTGCCCGCGGCGGCGGCTCCTCCCCCGGGCGCCGCGCCTGCTGGGCAGCCGGGTGCGGGAGGAGCAAGCCGGCGAGCGCGACCTCCTTCCGCCTCCTTCTCCGCACTGGGCAGGCGGCGACGGCCTGAGCGGTTCCTTCTCGAGCCAGCGCCGGCAGAGCGGCTTGGGGAGGAGGTGGAGCTGCGGGGCTGGGCGGAGACGCTGGCGGGCGCCGCGCACTGCACTCAGCCAATCAACGTCCAGAGTCGGCGTGACGTAAGCCCCGTTCCTCTCCTGGGAGCCGCCCTCTCCGAGAAGCCACGCCCAGCTGAGGCTAGGCTGCCGGGCTGCGCGGCTCCCGCGCGGTCCTAATGCTGGGTGTGTTCCAGCGAGCTGAGGACTTGAGCTTGGGACCCGGGCGGGGTGAGCTCTGCCGGAGCGGAGAGATGTGTGCGACGTTCACGTCGGAGGAGAGAAATCGGCTTGGCTTTTCTTGAGGCATCTGGCCCTGTCCTGGCTGCTGACCATGTCGCGTCAGCCGCCGCCCGGGAGCAGGACCAGTGGGTTCCGCCTGGTGGACTTGGCGAATGTGAGCCCCGGAAATTCCCACATTCTAAAACTTTACCAGGACCTTCGGTGTGCACGCCGGGACGCAGACCCGGGAGCTGGGCTGGCGTGTGAGCGGTCTGGTGCAGCCAGCGCCACGCTCAGGCTGGTTGCAAGGTGTTGATTTGAACCTGGCACCTGGCAGAGGGGACCTTGCGGCCGGGGATGCCTGGGCCTAAAGGTTGCTTCTGGCTTCCAAGGTTCAGTTTAAGTACACCCTCCTGCCCCAAGTCTATGATTTAAAAAGAACATGTATTGGCTACGTTTTAATTTCTGTCAGCGAACATTGGAAATCCTTGTGCTGGGTGTGAATTTTCTGTAACCAAAGAATTTACTAAGATACGGTCAGGACAAGGCTTTTAACTTTTCAAGTAATATTACATTTCTAAGGTTTGGAGACCTCCGAAATGTCTCTTTTATGGTGATATATATGCTATCAAGAGGCCTTGATTCCTCTCAGAGTCCTCAGGGCCACCCTCACCCTACCCACCCCCACCCCTCCCGCGGTGCTCTCTCTGGTGCTGAGGCCTAAACTCCCATCAGAGTTCCTGAAATGCTTTTTTTTTTTTTTTTTTTTTTTTTTTTTTTGTCAGCAGTAAATAAATCTTGTGTGTCCTGGAGGGGGAAATCAGGCTTTTTTTTTTTTTTTTTTTTTTTTGAGGGTTAATAAAAAAGCAGGCTTTTTTTTTTTAATCCCTACTGTTTTAAATTAAGAACTCATACTACACAGTCTTAATAAGAGTGTGAGAAAAGTACAATCCACACTAAGGCTTTTTCAGAGTGCAGGGACATCTACAGGGCATGTAGAATCGTTATCTCACAACTCTGCAACTTTACCATTCCAGACAAAGCCAAGCTGAACCCTGAGTCAGCTTCAGTGATAAAACTGGGAAATGGAGAATTACGCAGCACATTTTAGGTTGACAAAAATAACTGAAAGCTATCCTGTCATGTAATTTTCTGTTCCCTTGTGCTTCTTGGGTATAACTTAAATGGATTAAAATGTCAGCTTCAGCTCCCAGCTGCCCTCGAATCTACTCTTCCTGCTTGATCTCTTGGTCACATTTCTGAAGCTTAGGATGGAATGCTTTAAGTGACAAATAGTGTGAGGACCCCACAACCCTACATTTGGATGCCTTGTGTAATGAGCAAATGCTGCACCTCCAAACTGGGTTTTATATGTGGCCAAGGCTTTGGATTTTTTACATCTTTACATTTTCCTTGGCATCAGAAGCTACTTGATATCAACTAACAATGCCCAATCCACGTTTTCATCGAAGTTAAATTTGCGTTTAGTAATAATTTTCATCTTTCTCGTTTTGGCCAGCAATAGAAAACACAGTTGATAATAACACTTATAAATAGCATATACAACAGTTTAATGATTCAGGTTATCCTCCACCAGCGTGAAGATTTTATCCTCACAGGGTGTTGCTTCAAGGCCCTTTTTCAACCCTGTAAATCACACACAGGTCTAAGTGTTTTTTCCACCCTGTGATAAGTGAGAGAACACACTGAGCAAGAGCACAGGATGGCTGCTGTGTTTGTAAGGGAGAACCCAGGGCAAAGGAGGAGTGTGTTCACTTGGGGAAAAGCTCCCAGGGACATCTAATGACTCTTTAGAAATACATTCTCTCAGCTAGTTGCAAAAACCTGCTCTAAATTCTCAGATTTAGAATTTTACGTTCCATGTGTAATCCAATCAGATGGGTAGTAATGGTGAGTGTGTGGTTTGTATGCAGATTTTTCAAACTGGGATTGCAATGGTGGAACTTGATTGTCAGAAGCATGCTTCTGAGCCAATCCATCAGGATAATTCTTAGAAGGATTGTCTGAGGCAGGAAGACATTCCTTTATGGTGGCACCTCATTAAGGAAGGCAGATCTACCAGAAAGTGGCCCAGATAAAAAGTGGTCTGAGGGGAAAAGTTGTGGGCCTGCCTTCCCCTCATCTCTGGTGAGAGCATCTCCTCTGCTCCTGCCGATGCTGTTGCATCCTTCCCTGACTTCTGAGCCCCGTTTTACCCTTCTAGTAAGAACTGAAGACCAGCAGTTCTCCAGGTTCTAGTCCTTCGTTGCCAGACTGAGGCTGCTGAGGCAGTTAGCTCTAGACTGAAACTACTAGGTTACCCTCTCGACAGTGTGGAGACAGCCATTTTTACTACCTGGTAATCCCATATTGTATAAGCCCATCCGCTAAATCTTATACATATTCCATTGCTTCTGTTTCTCTGGAGTTAGTCCCTGAGAAGCAGTTTCAGGGCACGAGGTGCTATTATGTTTTGTCCTTAAGATGATCTTGATACTCAGTTAGTGTAACATAAAAGATGCTATTATTTTTAATATTCAAGTATGTATTTCTCTGCAATAAGAAACCTGGATTCAAGGGAAGGTTGTACTTTGGATTTAGATGCTAGCAGTGATGGAAGAAACTTTTAAATCCTACCTTTTGCAATTGGGTTACACCAAGTAGTTTTACCCAAACCCCAAATAGTTGAGTGGTTTGGAATAAACTGATATACTTAACATGATGTGCTCTATTAAAAGGATACATTTGGGGTCTGGGTGGTTCACCAGTTAGGCATGTGTACTCAAAGACCCAAGATCAGGAGTTCAGCTCCCAGCACCCACATCAGGAGGCTCACAACTGCCTGTAACTCCAGCCCCAGACAAGCTGATGCCTCTGTCCTCCATGGGCACCATGCTCACATGCACAGACATATATGTACCATAATTTAAAGGGGTTGTATGTTTAAGCACTCTACTTAGCTAAGATTTTATCCAAAACAGCTAGTCTGATCCATCTCTAAAGTCATGTGAGTCATGAATATTGACCTACTGATCTTCTAACATGTTTCCTCCACTGGATATCTTTTTTTTTTTTTTTTTTTTTTTTTTTAAAGATTTGTTCTCACAAGTAGTAGGATTATAAGTGTGAGCCACCGAGCACACTTGGCTGGGATATAAATGTCAATTAATTGGTCGTGTTTTATTCAGCTTCATATTTAAACAGCTGTTAGCTTGTTCATACCATTTAGCACGTGGTAGATATTCGTAAACGATTGTGAAATAAACAGATGAATGAACAATAGAACAGAGGTAAAGGTCAGAAGTCTCTGGGGCAGTGAGTCTTTGTCCGTGTCTAGCAGGAAAGACAAAATGTATGTACCAGTATCTTCAGGCCAGGCTGAGGTTCTCCCTGACTCCACTTGCCGAAGATACATGTCCACCCTTGATCAAGCTCTGGGTCCAGAAAAGTGGAGTCAGCTTCTTCAGACTTACAAGGATCCCCAGAAAAGACATCAAGGGCTGTCTCAGAGGAGGAAGGGGAGCGTGGATGCCAAGGAAGCAAATTCGTGTGTCAATGTCATTGTACTTTAGCCTGCCCTTTTTATCATTTAAATGGCCATGAATATTTTAAAAATCATTTTCTGTTCAGCCAGGTCACACACAGCACTGTATGTGGATGTTAATTTTTAAAATATATGTGAAAAGTTGTTCAAAAGATCTTGGATATAACACAAGCAAATTATTTGTTGAGATTCAAGTTAAAATTACATATTAAAATTTAAAAGGTAACTTTTTGTCATGGTTTCTAAAAATACAGGACAGTTGAGGAAAAGAAAACCACAGGTACTGTTTTTGTGACAGTATTTTCACTGGTATCCTGGGACTCTGTGTTCAACTGTGGTGGAAGACATCTTTGCTGGAAGCCTAGCCTTGAACTATATTCAGAGTTTCCCTAGAGTTTTGATTCTATTTGTCAGAAAGATTCCTTGGGCCTAACTTGACCAGAATGACTATGTACATTGAAATTTTTGGGAAAATGAAATCCATGATCTTTGACTATTGAAAAGTAAACTTGATACTAAAATGGTTTGGTTTGGAGAGTTCTCAAAACTGCTGACTTCTGTTAGAAATCTACAAATCTAAAAGTCTGCTACTTGGTTTGAAATAGAACAGATAAACTCCAACTTGCTAAGTTTGAGAAATTTTGAGTGTCAAAAATAATGCAATAATATTAATGGATTTAAAAAAATCTAACCCCTTGGAGTAAAACACAGTGGGTGTGGTGCTGGGAAAGCTTTATGGAAAACGTAGAAAGTACTGAGGGTAACATTTTGTAACTGTCAATTGTAACTATTTGTGTTGACATGCTTACTATTGGATAGAGAGCTGCTGGGAAACAAAATACATGTTCTCCAACACCTCAGCTAAAAACAGAGAATAGAAGCTAGAGAGATGGCTGAGCCCTTCAGAACACTTCCTGTACTTGGAGAAGACCCGGGTTCAGTTTCCATCACCAACACGGCAGATTACCACTCTCCATAACTCCTACGGAAAACATCTGATGCCCTCTGGTAACTTCTGCAGGCACCAGGCACAAGGAGCACAGATGGACATAGAGTAAAACATTTGTATACGTCAAATAAGTACATCTAAAAACTATTTTGAAACAAAGAAAATGTATTTTATAGGAATAAATCTAATGAACGCCACCAAAGCCAGGACGTTGTGGATAGTATTAGCAACAACGGAACACTAATATTTTCCTTTGTCAAGTGAAGAGTGCTACTAGAAATACACACATCTTGTATTCTTGTCAAAATATGTAAAAATGAATCTAATCATGAAGAAATAAGATTAACTTAGACTTTGGGACATTATTTGGGATGACCTCAATATTTAAAGATATCAACACCATCAAAGTAAATACAGGGTGCTGTTTTAGATGAAAGGATTCTCAAGAGATATAACAACTAGATGGAATGCTTGATTTTATTGGTTCTGAAGATTAAAAACCTAAAAAGCACTTTGGAGGTAATTAGATAATTTGACTATGAGCTCATTAGACACTTTTTGCCTCAATGCTGACTTTCTTAGGTAAAGTAATAACATGGTGGTGTATAGGGAAAAGCCTGTCTGCAAGAGATATGTACAGAAGTACCAAAGGTTGGAATGCTGTGGTACCTACAATTCATCTTCAGATAGCTCACGAAAAATTAATAGAAAAGGCAAAGTAGCTGGGCGGTGGTGGTGCACGCCTTTAATCTCAGCACTCGGGAGGCAGAGCCAGGCGGATCTCTGTGAGTTCGAGGCCAGCCTGGGCTACCAAGTGAGTTCCAGGAAAAGGCGCAAAGCTACACAGAGAAACCCTGTCTCAAAAAAAAAAAAAAAAAAAAAAAAAAAAAGAAAGAAAAAGAAAAGGCAAAGTAAATGTAATAAAATCTTAACACAGTCTAAGAGGGGTAAACAATATACTGTTTCAGTTTCCTGTTGGTGTGAATTTTTTCCAAAATAAAATGGAAAAACTAGAGATCCCAAGTATATATATCCAAAGGATTTGTGAAAACAGTACAGAGCCACGCACCATTTACACATGATTCGGTCACTAGCAGTCCATGTAATTGTAATGGAGCAGACACCTTCCTAAGAGTAATTTCATTCCTGACTTATCTCTGATGATTCTGATGTAATAAGCCCGTGGTGCTGCCTGCCACATGAAAGTATAACACATGCCACTGTATGCAGTGTGTGTGGTACTTGAAGATAAGTGATTGCTCCTGGAGCATGTACCCTACTTAGACATAAAAAAAAAGTGCTGTGGCAAACTGGGGCCAGACTCATGTTTACTCTGTGTTTCAGTTGTATTAAGAAGCCCTCTGAATGCATTCTGTGGCGTTCAAACATTAACATCAGCTGGCCATGCACTTCTCAGAATGTATCTCTGTTGCTAAGTGCACTTTGCCACAGTATCCAATATGCAAGTATAGTTTAACACATGTAAAGTTGCTTAATTAACTAGTTTTCTAAATGGGACAAAACATGTATTCAAAGTCCCTTCAAAATCAAGATAGGATTTATAAAGGGGCTTAAAAACTTGGAGAGCTGTTTTTCTGAATGTGTTACCTCAAGTTATTGACCTTTTAAAAAATTTAGGGAGTAAAGCTAGTCAGAACCAACTGGTCATGACTTGTAGACTCACAAGGTGTCCCAAGAATAAGTTTGTCAATGTGTTACAAAGGAAACCTGAGACAGAGCCAAGTCCAAGCAAGGTCACCCTGGGCAGAAACCTTCAGGGAGGCTGGAGAAATTCAAAAGCACAGGGCAGTGCCAAGAGGATGCCATCCTGCACGGACTGTCAGAATTAATTGTCTTCATTAGTTGATTGTTTTATCTGCCTTATTTCAAAAGAGATTCAGGAGACTGCTTATCATCTGAACCTGGGAAAATGGACAGAATGTGCACAGGGTACGGTTGACGCAACATGCCTCAGTGTGGACAGCTCCGACATCTGTGGATATAACTTTTTGTCACTGCAAACACCCACTCTGCCCTGGAGAGGAATCCATCTTTTTCTCTGTCAGATTTTCACACTGTGATTCCAATTCAGAATCAGTCTTGACTAGGACTCCAACGTCCTTGTGACCTACCTTCACGACAGGGCTATCCCCATATTGGAATTGAATAACATTCTGTTTCACCAGATCCTTCTAGGTAAGTCAAGGTGACCATTCCCTCTGAGAATTACCATCTGGGATAAGTGATATGGCCTTTAACGATGACTCAGCCTGCTGTTCATGTTCTTTGAAATTATACATCATATAAATATAAATATATTATATATTGGTCTCAAACAATACCATAACAATACTACAAACTGGAACAGGCTGGGAATGTAGCTCACTTGAGACAGCAATTCTCTAGCATGCATGAAGACCCAGGTTCAGTCCTCAGGAGTGCATAAAATCTGACATAGTAACACTCAGCTGTAACCCTAGCACTTGGGAGGCAGGAGGACCAAATCTTCAAGGTTATCCTCAGCTACATAGTAAGTCTGGCCAGCCTAGGATACATGAATCCCTCCCCTTTTCTTGAGACAGTGTCTCACAAGATACCTCTGGCAACAGGGTCTCACTGAGGTAGCCCTGGCTGGCCTGGACCTCAGTATGAAAACAAGGCTGACCTTGAACTCACTCCCAAGGGCTGAGACCACACCAAGCCTGAAACCCTACTTTATAAAAATAGTTGGAGGAATTTTTTTAAATATACAGTTTTAAATGTTACTTATCAATTTTATAGGAATGGTTGCAAACCTTCGCACAAAGAAAATAAGATCTAGATGTATGTGTCCTAAGTAAATCTGATTGCTTTTTAAAGTTATTTCTTTTATTTTTGAGATTATGATTACATCATTTCCCCCTTCCCTTTCCCTCCTCCAAACCCTCTCATATGCCCTACTTGCTCGCTTTCAAATTCATGACCTCTTTTTTCATTAAACGTTGTTACATGCATGTATGTATATAATATATACATTCCTAAATATGATCTCAGCTTGTATAATGTTATTTGTATGTATGTAACTGATTACTTTAAAAAATATACTCATTTAGGGGGCTGTGGGATATCTCACTGGGCAAAAGCCCTCGCCACACAAGCCTGATGACCTGAGTTTAATCGTCCTAACTGGGAACCCATGGTGAAAGGAGAACTCCAAGTCCTGCGCGTTATCCTCTGATGGCCATACCTCATAACAACCAGAAATAAAAATGGGCTCCTAAAACTGAGTTTTAAATTTGGCTAAAATAAATGGTAAATCTATTTAGTCCATTTGAAAATTAAAGTCAGTCAATTTATTACTTATTTATTTATTATTCTACATTTTCAACTGATTATCATAATCAGCTAGAGCTATGCTCTTGTATAATAGTAGCGGGACCAGCCTTAATATTATACATCCCAGGGGCTCAGGAGAGAGAACTGCTAACGGCGAGGACTATTTTCGGGAAATAGAATCTCAGCACACCGAGCTCTATAGTCCACTTGCTTTAATTCCTCTGGCATAACATCCTATATACACAGCTTCAGTTCTGTTCTCGTGCCTAGCTCCTACATTACCTGATTTCTCTCTGTTTATCTACTGCTCCCTCTTAAGTTCTATCTTAATTCTCTCGTCTTAATTCTGTCTCATCTAGATCCTTTTCACCTTGTTCTTACCCAGCTAGTACTTCCCCATCTGACTCTTCCTCATCTTCCATCTGTTCCTCTAGTCCTCTCTTCTAGCCCTTCAATCCAGTTCTTCCCCATCTAAGTTTGTTCCTCTCAAGTTCTTACCCATCTAGTTCTTCCATTCTCTTTTCTCTTCTCCGTCCTCTATTCTCCTTGTTCTACCTAAGTCTTCCCGGAATCCAGTTATATCAAGCCCCTGGTCGAGCAAGGTCACCAGGCTTGAATTCTACAGGGTCATAAAGACAGGTAAGAATTTTTCCTCTGGCAGTGACCACCAGGCTTTCTTTAACAATCCAAAATGGGAGTGGTAAAAGAGAAGGTCAACTGAGTGCTAATGACCGGTTAGCATATCACTGTTAGTCCTTGAAAGTGGCTAAGGGAGATATCTGATTCCAGAGAAAGCCTTTCCTGAGGCTGTTCTCCAAATACCTGGAATGTGTATGTCCAGAGAGTGATCAGTCCACACTGTTAGCCCTTCTTAGGGAAAAGTCAATTGGGAAAACTATGAAGGCACATATGATTTTCATAACAGAATACAGTTGATATATAACAAGCCAAATAACACCAAAAACTCCTTGGAATTTGGCTTCCTCTGGAGAAATTCTCTGATCCCTCCAGGTAGTGACTTTGCCATAACCAGCAGAGTTCTTATGATATATTCCTGCGGCCCTCAGCACTATGCAAATATAAGCTAAAAAAATAAATCTTTCTGTATTTGCTTAAGAGTTTAGTTCAACGTGTGATACTGATTTTACAGTCTGATTCTATTTGAAACATTAACAGACACTTATTTTGTTACTAACCTCAAATCGAGTTTTATTTTCCTACAAGCCATAGTGGTATTTTAAATTTTCCATCACTCTTTGCTATGTTGATAGAGTTTTCACTCTAAGTCTCAAAGGTCTTACTGCTGTTAGGAAATTTTTCACTTGTGGTTTTGTGAGATAGATGTAAGGTGAAAACTTTTTAATTTACACACATCTACTGGTTCTCAGATTTAACTGCAAATATAAGATCAGCCAGCTCATGGTGGTATCCTTGTTGCCACTGAGATTTGGGTAGCCTGCAGAACCATTTTGGTTCTATGAGAAGACTTTGGAGATGATGCCAGAAGACTCAGAAGTGACTAAAGAACATTTGCCATGTTGTCATTTGCTGCCCTCTGCCCTCTCAGAGTCTGGCCTGCAGCTGATGGCTCAGGAAGGCTGGTCACATGTAGGAGATGATCACATGGGGCTAAATTAAGACTCATGCATGTGATCAGTTCTTCCAGAGCCCACCCCAGCACACTTTCTGCTTTGGCCAGTCCTTTGGCTGCAAGGTCCAGTAAGCATTTCAGGTCAAGGGATACTGCCAGCTCCCTGCTTACACCACATCTCCCCTGGATGGCACCTGGTACCTGAACACTGGAGCTGTGACCTTAAGAACTGATGTCGTTTGTAGATCAAAGGGCTAAGGCGCAGAGCTGTTCTGATGATGAGAGTTACAGTGATGATTTCTGTTTTCTTCACTGAACCCTCCTGGCCAGTGTGTTCTTTACTCTGGTGGTTTTAAGAAGTCACAGAAAGGAAGGAAATGACAGCCAAGGAAAAAAAATTTCCTCATAGGAAAACAAGACTTCCTTAACAGAGCAACCCCGATGGCGTGAATGGCCGCATGCTGAGTGCTGAGCAGTGTCAATTAGCGAGTCTGTGCAGCATCCATTCATCTTCATAACACTCTTCAGATGTGTGCCATTGTACAGATGAGGAAATGGAGGCTGGGAGGCTAGGTCACTTCCCCTAGGTCTTGTGCTAGGAAGAAACCCAGACATTCAAACCCTGATTGGCCAATCCAAAGCCAAGCTTCAGCTAATACGAGATCAATGATGTGTGAGATACTTTCAATGAAATCAAAATGTTTAATGTTTACCATTTATTTCCTGACTATAAAATCCATATGTATTTACTACTAAAATTTTAATCAGCCACAATTTCTCTGCATGTGGTTTGCCATTCATTTCGTCCACTCCCCATGGTACTAGGGGTTGAACATGGGGTCTCCTGCAGGGTAGGAAGGTGCTCTACCACAGAATCACCCCAGCCCACAAGTCCTTTTCAATGTTTTTCTGTGACTGAGTCTTGTAGAAGGTTCTGGGGCCTTGCACTTGTGGGAAGTACCTCACCACTGAGATACATAACTGACTATTTTTTTACATTTATTTATTATATGTGTGCGTGCACACATGCATGTCATGGACTGCCTGTGGAGGTCAGAGGGCAACTTGTGGGAGTTGATTTTCTCTTCTCTCCATGTGGGTTCCAGGCTTGTCGGCAGGAGGCTCTTACCCACTGAGCCATTGTGCAAGCCCCTGGGCGTGGGTTGTTGTAGAATACATATTCCACTATAGTTTGGAGGTGCCACATTTTTCATTTAAAAATAGATTTCTAGTTTCAACTCTGGATTATTCATTAGAATATAGAAATAGTATTGATTTTTGCATGTTAAAATTTTATTCCACAACCTTATTAATTCCTTCAATAGTTCTAGTAGTTTTGTGCGTGCATGCGTGTGTGTGTGTGTGTGTGTGTGTGTGTGTGTGACACACATGTGTAAATGTGTACTCATGCACATACATTCCTTCAGTTTTACATACAGGAGAATCAGTCTATAAAGATGATTTTATTAAAATTCTTATCACTGTGCCTTTTTTTTTCTTCCCTGAACTGCCTAGGACTTCTGGAGCAAAGCAAACAGAGACAGCAAGAGCTGGCATTTTTGCCTGAGGCTCAATCTTACCAGGAGAAGAATGTAGCCTTTACCATGTTGTAAATCCGTACATGCTTCTGAGACTTCATATTCATTTCTTTTGTGTGTTTGTGCCATTTTTTCCTTCATAGAAATGCTCAGCCACTGTCATGGACTCCCAGTCGTCCATGAAGGTTGAGGACCAGCACATCTGTCCCTTGAAGCCTTTCATGCCCATGTCGAGAAGAGCTTTCTGACTTCTGGGAAAGGCAGAGGGTTTTATGCTTCCCATATTTAAAAAATTGTACTTTGCATGTGTGGGTATTTTGTTTGCAGTTGTATTTTTGTGCCACAGGAGTGCCCGGCACCCTCAGAGGCCAAAAGTGGGGTGCATGGAACCCTCTGAACCCTCTGGTTGTGAGGAGCCAGGTGGCTGCTGGGAATCACACTCTGGTCTTCTGGAAGAGTGCACCCAGTGCTCATAAATCCCTGAGCCAACTTTCCAGCCCCTGTTATATTTTTCTAATCCCAAATAGATGTTGGATTTGGGAAAGAAATGCTTTCTAATTCTGTTCACATGATTATGTGTGTGCTTTTTAAACTATTTTATTGAATGGTGCATTGTATTGGATAACATTCTGATATCAAACCAGCCTTGCACTCCTGGGATAGCTTCCGTTGGTAGAATCTTTTTGTACATTATTGGTTTCACCTTGCTGATGTTCTGCTGAGGATTTTGCTGACCATTCTTATGAGGAACATAAAAATACAAGTTTTTTTCCTTACGGTTACTTCCTCTGAAGTTGTGAGTATGTATGTATAGTTTGATGTCTTTAGTTTTGAGTACACATTAACATTATCACAGAATAATTTGAAAATATTCCCTCTGGCTCTGTTTTCTGGGAGAGCTGAAATTATTTTTCTTTTGTACATGACTTGTAGAATATGTCCCTGGAAAAATATCTGGGCCTTGGATTTTAACTGTGGGAGTATTTTAAATTATAAATTCAAGTATTTCACTATGGGTCTGTTCAGATGTTCTGTTTCTTGTGGAAATCAGGTTGTTATTTTTTTTCTTCATGGGAATTTGTCTGTCTCATTCTGCTGTCGGATCTGTTAGCCTAAAGGTCCTCACGGTGTTTCCTTTACCCTTCCCCCTTTTTTGGTTTTTTTGAGATGGGATCTCACTGTGTAGCTTTGGCTACTCTGGAACTCACTCTGTAGACCAGGCTGGCCCCCAACTCAGAGAGATGCACCTGCCTCTGCCTCCTGAGCACTAGGATTAAGGTGTGTGTCACCACCCAGCTTCCTTTAACCCTTTTAATTTAATTTTAAAATGTATAAGTTCAATGGTGATGCCCTCCTTCGTTCTTGTGTGTGTCTGTCTGTCTGTCTTCTCATTATTTTCTTTGTCAGTCCACCTAGAGTTCTGACATATTCTGATATTCTCTCAAAACATTTCTGCTTTTAATTTTTCTCCATTGCCTTTCTGTTTCCTCCTTCATTGACTCCCTTTCTGAAATCTATTATTTCCCTCTTTTTATTAGTTTGGGCTTATTTTTCTGTCTTGTTTTGTTTTGTTTTTCTAAATTTAAGATGATCATTCTTTTTTATTAACAGTGTTTCCACTGACTGGGTTCTTCTGTGTACTGCCTTAGCTACAGCCCCTACATTCTGATACTTTTTTCTCTATGTCACTGAAAGTATTTCCCTTGAAATACTGACAGCAAATGATCTTCTTGGGCTTATCCTAAAATCATTTATTCTTTTGTAACAAAGAATCTGTTACTGAGACCCCTCAGTGAATTTTTCATTTCACATTTCAATTACAAAATTTCTGTTTGGTTCTTTTAATCAATTTCTATACTTTTACTAATATTTTCTGTTTGGTGAGATATTGTCTTTTCATTTATTGTCAACCCCCCTCCCTTTTTTAACTATACTTCACCTTTGTCCACCATCTCCAACGTCTGAGTCCCCTCAGAGGCTGTCTCTGTCATTGGTCCTTTCTCTCCTATGTTCAAGTCACTGTTTTGTCATATACCTTGTGCTGTTTTCTTGAAGTCCAGACATTTAGAGAGTTTATTATAACAAAGCGTTAAGTTCTGCTATCTGAAACTGTGGTTGTTACTGTGATCTTTTACTCACTTGTTTGATGATTTACCTAGACTGAGGAGGCTGGCTTTCTAAGTGCTCCATTTTATATCAGCGTCATTAGATTGCTGTGAGCCTGGCTTTCCTAGGTTACCTTGCATCAGTACTGCCCAGGAGGCAGCCAGAATTGGTCGGGGGGGGGGGGGGGCGGGCAGCACTTAAGCATATGATTTAATGAAGCTTCTGCCCTGTTCAGGTCGATTTGTTTTGGATTGGAATTCATCATTCACTATGCAAGAAGTTCACATTTCTACCCTGTGTCATAAAGCCTTCTCTTCAGCTAGCTTCAGAGTTACACAAGACCTATGCTGGTCTCTTCGGAGCATATGTACAATCATGTACCTGTAGGCAGCCTTCAGACCTGCCGGGAAAATTCAAGAGCCTGTCAAGGCCGGCATAGCTGATGCTGTCCCCAGATCACACTGTTTAACTTCTGTTTGGTCTGACACCAGCCAATGGTGTGATCTTAGGCTAACTGCAAGGTTTTTCCTGGTTGTTTGACACTGAATTCTCTATTGTTTTGGTTGGTGTTCCTGGATATGGGTTGTTTGATGTGTGTTTGCTTGGTTGATTTGTTGTTGTTTTTTTGATGTCTGGTCAGAAAGACATTGGAACTTTCTGGTAGGTACAACTCATGACCTGCTCTTCCCAGCAGAACTGCCACATGCTGGAGACAGGGAGAAGGGACAGATGGCAGCTCCAGGCTAAAACAGACATGCCCAAGTGGACAGGGAAAAGCCCATGAAGTCTCAACCTTACAACAAACTGTAGGCAACTGAGGAACTCTGGGAGTGAGAGAGGTGGTCTCTAGGGAATGACTTTGTAGGAGAGTGAGTGGGGAAGGGTATGTGGAGGGCTTGGAGGGAGAAATGTTATATTGTAATCTCAAAAATTAAAGGAAAAAGCCAGCATCAAGCCAGATGACCTGAGTTCAGTCCCAGACCCACACAATACAAAGAGAGCGTTTTCTCACAAGTTGTCCTCTGGCTCCATACACACTTATGCTGTGTGTGACCAACACATACACAGTGTGTGACCATACACAAACACAGACACACAAATAAAGTGTCCCAAAAACATTAAAAAGAAATAAAACCAAACCACAAGAACAGCTTCCTAGGGACCGTGCCTGAGACTTACCTCTGACCTCCACATGCATGCATGCGCGCGCGCGCGCACACACACACACACACACACACACACACACACACACACACACCATGTGTGTAACTGCAAACACAAAAATACGCACACATACACAAAGCTTAGTTTTTTTAGAAATATAACATATCCCTTCAACTTTTCATCGTCCAGTTAATATCGTTTCTCCTTCACACAAAATGTAAGCCCTCCTTGAGAAAACACTTGTGGTAAAAGTACCCACCTCCCGTCCTTTATGCTGTAGTTATCACATGTCTTACACAGCTACAAACAGCGTCTAGGACCTGGGTTAAGTATTCATAGAGGCTGGTTTCATTCCAAAGCAGGAATGCCTTCAGGAGAGAAAAAAAGTTCTAATAAAAATCCTTTGCATGTGTTCTGCATCTGTGAACAGTGCTGTCTTTTCTTGAAGTTTAGAATTCTCCGAACAGGAAATAAAGCCTTCATATTTTATGGAGGAGACTTAGAATAATGGGTCTAATTCTTTCACTGTGTACAATATGCAGACGGTTATCCATGGTAACGGTATTGTGTATAGACCGAGTGATCCATGCACACATAAAACACCTTTGCCCTGTGCAGTCACACATACTGAGCCTACATACCTTCTACAATGGGAGAAAGTTGCTCCTCTCCAGTCACAGGATTCACAACTATGTCACCATTAATCACTACCATCTCTCACAAGTGTGCGTTTTCCATTCCTGACTATGCTAGTATATAGCATTACAGTTGGGGCACAGTTTTTAAGGTTGGATATCTGTTTAGAGTTGATTATTTTACTTTTTAGAGAATATACAATAATTTACATGTCATCTTTTGGAATACATTTTATTCTCTTGCCCCACAATTATTTCTTGGTGAAGTGTACTGCTAACTTTATGTTATGTATGTATGTGTGTTAATATTATGCAATGGAAATGCTATTTTATGCTATGTGGCTGGCTCTACCACATTTGTCTATTTTGGAAAGTTAATTTTTAGCAACTAGAGAATGCATTTATCTAGCTTGCCAAGAATAGGCACTTCGGGTTTTTGTTTTATTCATTGTCTGGGATGGTTCTCATCCCTATTCCAAACCTGCACCAGTCATGCCAGGGCTCCACACTGGCCTTTCCACCTGGGGACAGGCCAGTCTCTTTTTCCTTCATTTATGTGAGTTTTTGAGACCGGATCTCACTCTGTAGCCCAGGCAGGCCTTTAGTGTGCAGCAGTCTTCTTCCCCAGCCCCCCAAATTCGAGCAAGCATGTGCCGAGTGCCCACTCTTAATGTTCTGATTAGGTTGCCGGTGTTATGTGAAAGTTGTCTGTGCCAATTGCTTCTCTGCATTTGTAGATAAACTGTGTGTTACTTGGTGATGCAGTCTCCCCTTACTGTTCGTTGGTTCCTCATAAAATTCAACAGGGCGACTTGTGTGAAGTTAAAAAAAAAAAACACAAGAGAAAGTTCACTGGACATAATGCTTACATTTATGTATTTTCTTTAAATATGTAAATGAAAATAATTCCACTGTTTAGTTACATTATTCATCATTCTGCACAAAACAACCTAGTAGGGACATGGAGCTAACCTTAGAAGCTGTTCAAAACTCAGATACCTTTTCAAATCTGCATAATCACTTTTTATTGGCACCCTTGCCCAGTGACCATTATTTTTCTGATTCTCTTAAGAATTCTCTTTGTTTCTTGGTGTTGTGTGGGAGGGAGGGGAGCAGACAGAGACAGACAGAAACAGAGACAGAAAGAGAGAGGGGTTGATGTACATATGTGTGCAGATGTGCATGTCCTTGACTGTGTGGAGGCCAGGGCAACATCAGGTGTCCTGCTAGATCTCTTCTTGCCTCTCCCCATGACATGTTCTCTCACTGGGCTGGGTTGACAAGTCAGCAAACTCCACCAATCTTCCTGGTTTTTTCCCAGCACAGAGCTGGGGTTATAGGTGTGTCTACCTGCCTGTCTGTCTAAACATACATCAGGAGAAGCATCTAAGTGTCCTGGACTAGTTCTAAGGCACCAGCAGAAGGAACAATGAATGTCCTTGGGATAAAGACATAAGACTTTTAACCCTTTGTTCACATCTACTTCCTTCTTCCAAAAAAATGAGTGATTTGGGAGACACTTAGCTGAATAGTTGTTAGGGTTTTGCTGTTTTAAAACTATGTGGAACTTGCCTTACATCACATTGTGTGGCTGACTCCTTTGACTTCAGGACATGGAGCATCTGAATTTAGCGTATGCATAGTCACTTGCACTTCTCAGCTGTCTCTGCCCCAGTGGCTTTGTGAACACTGCCCTCCTAGCCTGGAAGATCTCTCTCATCCCTCCCATTAATGCCAGCAGAGGCCTGCCCTTCTCTAGTGCCAGAAGGAAATAGTCTGTGTGCCCCAAACATGCCAGTCTGTGAACTTTTCTCTTTCTGAGCTACAGTAACATCTGTCACCCAGCTCAGCAGCTGCTTTCTCTTGACTGTGTGTGATTCTCATCTGTTGAGGGGACCTAAACTATAACTTTTACTCTTATTATGCCTCTGTGTTAAATAGATATACCAACTAAAGCTTGGTTTTTAAATTCAAAGATGGCCACATGTGCAATTAAGGAATTTTTGGACAAATTAAACGTCAAACTGCTTTTAATGAAGTACTTCTTTTTGAACCAAAAATTGCTGATTTTGCCAGGGTTCATTGACATTAAATGGCCATTTTAGGCTGTACACTGCTGGATCTGTTTTGAAAAGTAATGACAATTGGTGTCAGGAATCTTAAAACTGAGATGTGGGGAGGAGAGATGAGTGTGTGGGGGAGGGTAAGTCTGAAACAAAATATAATCATATATGTATGAAAATGTCATAATGAGAACTGGCAAGGTGGTTCAGTGGGTAAAGGCACCTGCTGCCAAGCCTGAGGATATGATTTCAATACCTGGGACTCACATACAGGAGAGAATCAACTCTCACAAATTGTTCTCTGACCTCCATGTATGCACAGTGGTACACAGACACCATTTAAAAAATTTAAAAACCAGCATTGACAAGTGTTTTTTTGGTTTTTTTTTTTAGTCAGGTGTGGTGGCACATGCCTTTAATCTCAGCACTTGGGAGGCAGAGGCATGCAGATCTCTGAGTTTGAGGCCAGCCTGGTCTACAGAGTAAGTTTCAGGACAGCCAGGGCTACAAAGAGAAACCCTGTCTCAAAAAAATAAAAGCAAACAAAAAAGTGTTTGTAACTTTTTGTAAGTATGGTTGCACCTTGAGGAAATAATCCTAAATCAGAAAAAGGAAAAGAAAATAAATATTCATATGAAAGCATATTCATGGTAGGAGCGTCTTTACATTAATGTTCAAAAATAACATTTGAGCAAATACACAGCTATGAGAGAATGCCATGTAACTTCAAAAACAGGAGCCTGGGACATGTTGGCTCTCTGCAGAGCGTAGAGTAACTATATGAGAAGGAATGGTAACTAAATGAGAAGATCCTACTCCATCACAGGACCAGAATACTCTTGAGCTCAGGGAGTTCTCACACAGTCTTTTGTCCAGGAAGAGGCAGAAACACTGGATGTGGGGCCCTTAAATTCACTGGAGTGCCAGAAATTCTTGGTGACCCACTCACTCTGTGAAGTTTCCCAGGAGCAAATCAGTGTGTGCACACACAGGTACATAATCTAATAAAGTAATGGATTCTGCTTGATCTAGAATAGAAGACACAGTACTGAGCTTTCAATATGTTGAAAGTTCCTGTTTGGTAACATCTGCCTTGAAATAAATGGTTTATTATAATCAGGTTAAAAAGCAGAAAAGAACAATGACAGCAAACTGGAGCAGTCAATACCACAGAAAAGGAAAGAGATGCGATGAGAAACAGAACTGAAACTGGTGGGAAGAACAGGAAACTGAAACTCAGCAGCAGCAGAGGAAAACAAACCTCTGACCCTGACGAGTCCCAGCAGGTAGTCTCAGAGCGAGCATTATCGAAAGTCAAACTTCCCCAAGTGATAAGTGGATTGGAAATGAAGGAGCTGCCTGACCTTGTTCCTCTCCTGAAAGAGGAGAGATAACAGCATGTGTCAGCTTGAGGAAGCACAGGACATCAGGATATCGAGCTTTGCGAGGGCCTTAGGGGGCAGGGGACTGGTCCAGTCCCTGGCCTACCCTATTGGCTCTTGTTCACATAAGCAAGCTCTCCAGCCACCAGAGTTTGGGGTCAGGGCTGGAGTTGCCCAGGAGCTCATGTAAACTTGAGTCCTAGGAGCAGCAAGAGGGAAGCACGGGAGGTAAAGGTCGGGGCATATTGACTGACCTGTTTCAGAAGGGACCTGTGTGATGACAGGGGAGCAATCCCCAGAGGTCAAGTCAATAGAGCATGTGCAGCAATGAAATGAGGATCAGGAGACAAAGACGAGGTGCACAGGGCATGACCTGCCTTCATAACAGCCCTAAAGACTGCCCATGAGGCCAGCAATAGTGGCACACACCTGCAATTCCAGCACTTGGCAGGCTGAGGCAGGAGGACCAGGAGTTTGACACTACATAGGCTACATGATGAATTTGAAGTCAGCCTCACATACATGAGAACCTGTCTCAAAAACAAGGGAACAGATTCTGCTAATGCCGTCTTGGAGTTTTAATAATTTTAAATTTCTTTTTTAATTAAAATATAATTACTTCATTTCCCCGCCTCCTGCCTCCAACTCTTCTCATGATCCCTTCATTTTCTTAACTATTCCTACATATATAAACAATATATACATATATATTATTACATATATACATGCACACATATATAATCAAATCCATATCTAATACAACCTGCTGAGTCTCTTTAGTGTTGTTTGTATGTGTATGTTTTTAGAGATGACTACTTGGTATTGGATAACCGGTTAGGTAGCTCATCCTTGGAGAACACTAATTAATTCTCCCTCTCTCAGCAGTCATTAGTTGCCTGTAGCTCTTCATCTAGGGGTGGGACCTCACGATATTCCCCACATCCACTTTGGTATGTCTGCTGGTGTTGTCGTTGTTCCGATCTCATGTCGTCAACTGTGTTGCTGAGATTGCATTGGTAGCCTCACTGTCATATCTACAGCAGACTTCCTATGCTCTGGCTGGTAGAACTCCTAGCCACTCCCCCTTGATCGCACATGTGCTGGCAAGACGCTTAGTCACTCACTAGGTCATTCCAGGGCCTTGTGTCCCACGTAATCTGTATGCTGCATGATCACATAATCTACGCGGCACATGTGTGTCATAGCTATGGAAGCCCACATGTGCGTGTGCAGGGGAATCCATAAAAGTGGGTCCCACATACCCCTCCCCATTTCTCCTTGCACAACCATAGGCCCAAGTGTTAGGAACCTGCCATCAGTCCTGCATATGCGTAGTTCAGGGTCTTGCATAATCAGTGTGCACTGGCAACTACGTATGCACCTTAAAAGCTGGACGCAGGCCCCACCCTCTCTCTCTGCTCTCTCTCTGTTCCCTGCTCTGCTCTGCTCCAGCCATCTTTCTCTCTCTCCAGGCCTGGCTCTCCTCTCTCCTATCCCCTCCCTCCTTCCAATAAAGCTCTCTGTAACTCTGGTAGTCAAGGCTGTGGCTTGTGACTTTTCCGCCGGTAACCAGCGCTGCCACCTGTGCCGTTTATTGTGCTTTCATTTGGTGCCCTGACTCGGATAGGAAATTCTGCTCACTCGGCGTCCAGGGCTGAGTGTTGTCGGAAACCTATACGGAGGATCTGCAACTGCCAAATCTGGATCCGCTTTTTTCATTTGCCCAGCTGCCACTGCCGCCACCACCACAGTACTGCATGGGAACTGTGCTCACGCTGCTGCTGCTCCGACCGCAGCCACCACATCTCCCCCCACCACATGTGCTGCCAAGATTGGTGAGTCCCCCTGATGTTTCCTGCGACTGCAGTCTGAGCTATATTCTTCGCGCCAGACCCCTGGGGGGTCCTGGGCTGCATACTACAACACATTCAATCTTGATGAAGTATAGGATGCTGTCCGGGCCCCTGCAGGGTCCTCCGGTACATACCCCCAGCCCTTACCCTTTTCGTGAGGATGGTTCGGGTAATTGTGCTGATAATGATGGTCGCAGACTGCCCATTCTCAAGGACGCTAGAAATAGAGCCTGGGATCCCGTTTGTTATTTTAATTTTTTACTTTTCTCTCTCAGTGTTGCAGCCATGGGACATAGGGATGGATACCGGTAAATTTGGCTGTTTCAACCCTGATATTTCACAGGAATTATCTAACTTCTGCCAGCGAATGGGCAAATAAAAAGTTACCTTATCCCCAAGCTTTCTACCAAACCCTTTTCCTCCATTTCTGATTCTTTCCCTGCCATGTGCAACCACTTCTGTCTGTCTGACTTCTGCTCTCTGCTCTCTGTATTGGGCGGGCTTTAACTCACCTCAGCTCCTCCCACTCGTTCTCAAGCTGCCCTGAGAAGCACAGACGGGCTAGGATGCATGCAAATAAGTTTACAGTGATCAGGATGGCTCTTTAGCCAGAGATCAGCTTATAGCCTGCCTCCTGGAGGGTCTTCCTAAAGCTGTCCTCAAGCGAGCAGACATCAAAAAAAAAAAAAAATTAAAGACAAGGAGTGAAACCTGTCTCTTGTTCCCCTGGACCTCCCTGACATAGGACAAAAACTGGAGAGCAAGGCTCCTGACCCCATAGGCAAAAGTATCATCTGTGGCATTCAAGGTATACCAGGGAAGAGATAAAAAGTCTGAGGACAAAATTGCCAAGTGCTGGCATGCTGGCTCCCAAAAGCCATTGGGTCCCCGTTCTAAGTGTGGAAAAAAAGACCATGCAGGCTAGTGAGTGGCCCACCAGGCCATCAATTGAGCCTTGTTCAAAGTGCCGCCTAGAAAGACAACCACTCAGCTGACCGCCCCCAGGCACCAAGATGGCATAGGAACATCAAGCTAAGACCTCCAGCAGACCTACGCTTGGCCACAGGCTTGCAGGGAACCCAGAACACAGTGTGGAAGTGATCCGTTTCTTTCCTTCTGGACACCAGAGCCACTCTGGGAGTTTTGGGGCCTCACCTCTCCTATTGTCAGGATAGGGAGGACAACCTTACTCACCCACCCCACCAAATTTAATTGCACTTTCAGGGTTACTCAATGGGAAAATATTTCCAGCGAAGATAGGAGCTTTCATTTCATTGCTCTTCCATGTGCCTCACTCCAGACCTGTCAGGAGAACTTCTCCTCATGCACACAGACAGGGCCCTCATCTCTGCCTTGTCCCTAATTCCAAAGAAATAAGTTCTCATGCACCACAAGCTTTTTTCTTCCCAGTTCTCTCCTCTAACTCACTGCTCAGCTAATGGTACAGGACCACCACAGAACTGGAGTCCAGAGATTGTCAAGTAAGAAACTGTAACAGCTAAAAGGTATTTACACCCCCAGACCCCAAAGTGTCTGGGCGCTACAAAAACAGACTTTAATATAACCATCTATTACTGTTAAATGCTTTCAACAATTAATCACTGCGTCTCCTGGATGCTAAACTAATAAAGGAAACAGGTGCCTTAAATAATCTGTCTCTGATAAAGCTTATCTCAGGTTAAAATAATTAAAAACATATTCCAATCTCTCTGTCTCTCTCATTAACACTAACCAATACAAGCAGAGTACTAAACACTACAAATGGTCACTAATCATCTCTTGGCTGCTTCTTAACATGTTCAAAATTTTTCACAAGCTCCAGAAACCAGCTTAAATCCATCTGTACAGGTCGGATCTACTTCAGGCTTTTTCTGTCTCACCAGCATCCTGTCAGACACAAAAGCAGACAGGGTGCCAAGTCAAGAGGGATGGACGGCTCCAGGGCAGCAGGACAGCCCACCATCCCAGGATGCCTGTCTACCTCAGAAAGCCCCTGCCCTACTCCCCCCTAAGAGCCAACTGACGCCCACCAAGTCAGCTGGAAGCAGTTTTTCTAGGAGAAACAGTGCCCCTGTTCCTATTTACTCACTTTTTATAATAAGCAAAAAGTTTGGAGTGTTAGGATCCTGCCCTCACTCCTGCGCATGTGCAGCTCAGGGTCTTGTGTCTTATGTCATCACTGTGCACTGGCGACTACGTACGCGCTTTAAAAGCCGGACACAGACCCCACCCTCTCTCTCTGTTCCCTGCTCTGCTCTGCTCCAGCCATCTTTCTCTCCAGGCCTGGCTCTCCTCTCTCCTATCCCCTCCCTCCTTCCAATAAAGCTCTCTGTAACTCTGGTCGTTGTGGCTGTGTCTCGTGACCTTTCCTCTGGTAACCAGTGCTATTTATCATCCTTTCACTAAGCACCCTTTTCTATCCCCCTTCCCTAATAAACTCTTATAGTGGGTTTTGTTGTGCCTCATGACTTTTCTT
This sequence comes from Peromyscus eremicus, assembly GCF_949786415.1. NCBI lineage: Eukaryota > Metazoa > Chordata > Mammalia > Rodentia > Cricetidae > Peromyscus > Peromyscus eremicus. Next base: position 85,789,402 of record NC_081431.1, on the reverse strand, counting down.
GCCCGGTAAACAGTGCCGCATAATAAATAACACTGACTCTTACAGTCTTTCTGTACTCTGTTCCATAATGTTCCCTTAGCCTTAAATGTGGGGGTTGGGCATCTCATGGTCAGTTGTTTGCTGCATTTTGACCAGTTGTGGCTTTCTGTAATGATCTTTCTGCAAAAAGGATGGGTTTTTGTTTGTTTGTTTGTTTTTTGTTTTGTTATAAGGGGTGAGAGCTACACTTATTTGTGGATATAAGGATATGTATTTAGAATGCAATTAAGAATTATACTGGTTGAGGAAATTTGTTAATAGATTTTCCTCTAAGATCCATGGCCTCAATAGCCACAGGTATTTGGTTATGTTTCCAGTACCAGGCATCCCTCCTGTAGAGCAGAACTTTAAGCCCACTTAGACAGCTATTGGTCACCACCAAGACCTAAGTGTCACTGTTACACCTTTAGGGATGTCTTGCCATGCTGGCCTCTGTTGTGGTTCATAGGCTTCCCACCTTGGAAGGGTGACTGCTTTCCTTCATTGGTAGCTTGCAATCTTGAACACTAGTCCTCAGGGAGGATGCTTTCAAGTCAGATCCAGCTCAGATCTTCTGCGGCCTGTGTCCAAAGTGTGTGGTGTCTTCAGTAATAGGGACTTATCTTCAAATTCTGTGAGGTAACCAAGGGCAATAGCAATAGCTTATATTGTTTGGGGAGCCTCTTGGCTTCCCCTGACCAATAACTCAAAATGAGGTTTCTCATGCCTGGTACTGGGATTTTTTATTAGATTGCCTATGGATCTTAGAGGGTAAGCATTATAACCCCAAGTGGTATAACTTCATTAAAAATATAGATGTGTGCAAATACACTTATATATGTAATTTTAGGTAACTATACAATAATATGATTCCCAATGGCTTTTCAAATATCTTCAGTGTTATTTACCCTTCCTTTCCTCTCCCCAGTTAAAGCCTTCCCATCTTCCCAACTTTTCTCTTCATATCACCTTCATCCCACTGTTTCCCGATTTAGAGCATGCCCCAAGCACCCCACCCCACCCCTTGCATGTGGCCCCTTTGGTTTTCTTTGGTTACTCCAGTTTACAAAATCACGTCTGAAGACTTGAAGCTAATACCCACAAATAAGAGAGAACATGCGTCATTTGTCTTTCTGGGTCTGAGTTAACTATACTCAATATATTTCCCATTCATTTATCTGCAAATTTCATGTTTTTTTAATGGCTGAATAGTATTCCACTGTGTGTGTGTACCACATTTTCATGGTCCACTTGTCAGCAAAAGGACTGCTGTTCAGGCTGTTCCCATTCCAGCTATCGTGAAGACAGCAGCAGTGAACCTGGCTGAGCAGGTGTCTGTGGAACAGGCTGTCAAGTCCTTTGGGTGTGTGCTGAGGAGGGATACAGCTGGTCATATGGAAGATTTATTTTTAGCTCTTTGAGAGTTCTCCACACTGATTTCCATAATGGTTGGACCAGTTTGCAATCGTACAAACAGTGGAAGAGGGATCACCTCTCCTTGTGTCCCCAGCATCTGTTGTCATGTTTTCTTGATCTTAGCCATTCTGTTTGGGATAAGATGGAATCTCAAAGTTGCTTTGATTTGCATTTCCTTAATTACTAAGAATGATGAGTGCTTTTGAAAAAATTCCTTAGTCATTTTTATTTCTTCTTTTGAGAACTATCTGTTCAGATCCACAGCCCTTTTTGTTTTTACTTCCCTCTTTTATTAAAAATAGATTATTTTCTCATATGATATATCCTGATTGCAGTTTCTCCTCTGCCTACTCCTCCCAGTTCTGCCCCACCTCCCCTCCCATCGGATCCACTCCCTTTCTGTCTCTCATTAGGAAAGAACAGGCTTTTAAGAGAGAACAATAAAACATAACAAAATAAAATATAATAAGATAAAATTAAAACTATTACACTGAAGTTGGATAAGACAAACCAAAAGAAGAAAAAGAGCCCAAGAGAGGGCACAAGAATCAGAGACCCATTGTTCACACACTCAGGAAAGCCATGACATACGTGCAGAGGGCCTGTGCAGACCTGTGTGGTCCCCATGCAGCTGCTTCAGTCTCTGTGAACTCATCTCAGCTTTGTCCAGTTGATTTAGAGCAGCAATCCTCAACTGTGGGTTGCGACCCTTTCACAGGGGTCACCTAAGACCATTGGAAAACACAGATATTCACATTACAATTCATAACAGTAGCAAAATTAGAGTTATGGGGTATCAATGAAATAATTTTATGGTTGGGGTCACCACACCATGAGGAACTGTATAAAACATCCCAGCCTTGGGAAGGTTGAGAACCACTGCTATTGAGGTTATTGTTTTCCCAGTGTGCTCCACCCACTCTGGCTCTCACACTCTTTCTGCCTCCTCTTCCATGGGGTTCCCTGAGCTCGGAGGAGAGGGATTTGGTGGAGATCTTCCATTTAGAGCTGTATGTTCCAAGGTCTCGGTCTCTGTGCAATATCTGCAGAGCCCTTCTTTAAACCTGGTCTTCGTTTTCTTGATTCTCGGTTTTTTGTGTGTTCTTTGTATAGTCTGGATATTAATTGTGGTGATTTGAAAGAAAATGGTCCCCAAAGGAAACTGTATTATTGGGAGGTGTGGCAGTATAGGAGCCGATATGGCCTTGTTGGAGGAAGTGTGTCATTATGGAGGCAGGTCTTGAGGTCTCATATATGCACAAGTTTCACTCAGTGTGATACTCAGTCCACTTCCTGTTGCCTGCAAGATGTAGCAGTTTCAGCTCCAGCACCATGTCTGCCTGCATGCCACCAAGCAGCGTGCTCCTGGCCATGATGATACTGAACCTCTGAACTGTGAGCTGCCACCTCAATTAAATAAATATTTTCATTTATAAGATTTACTGTGGTCATGGTGTCTCTGCACAGCAATAGAAACCTGAACTAAGACATTAATCATCTATATATTTATGTATATATGGCAAAGATTTTCTCCCACCATGTGGCTTCCTCTTTACTTAATTGTTTCCTTGGTAGTACAGAAGTTTTCAGTTTTATGATGTCCTACTTGTCAATTGTTGGCCTTAATTCCTAGGCAAAAGGGTTCCTACTCAGAAAGTCATTTCCCACCTATGACTCTTTTGTCATGCAGGGCACTGCCTATGTTTTTTTCCAGCAGTTTCAGTGTTTCAGGTTTAGGTCTTTGATCTATTTGGAGTCATTTTGTGCAGGGTGATAGACACAGCTATAATTTCATTCTTCTGCATGTGGACATTCAGTTTTCTCAGTGCCATTTGTTGAAGACCCTCCTTTTTTTCCAGTATATATTTTTTGGCATCTTTGTTAAAGATCATACAGCTGCAGTTATGTGTACTCATGTTTAGGTCTTCTCAACCGATTTATGAAAATCAGTAGCTTTTCTATACACCAACAACAAACATCCTGAGAAAGAGATCATGGACACACTCCCAATCTCCAAAAGTAAAATAGGCTCAGTCTAACTAAAGAAGAAAAGACCTCTGTGATGAAAACTTCAACTGTTTGAAGAAGGAGACTGAGAAAGGCACTAGAAAATGGAAAGAACTTCCATCCTTATGGATTGGTAAAATCAGTATTATGATAATGAGCACTCTATCAAAAACAATGTACAGATTCAATACAATTCTAATCAAAATTCCCTACAACATTATTTATAAAATAGAAAATAAAACAAAAAAAAACCCTAAAATTAATAGAGCACCATAAAAGACAGCAGATAGTCAAAGCAATCCCGAGCAAAAAGAACAATGTGGAGGGATGGCTATTCCAAATTTTCAAAATAAATTACAGAGCTGTGGTAATAAAACAGTATGGCACAGGCACAAAAACAGGCAGACCAATTATCAACTTCTAACAGGGAGTCACACACTTTCATCTTACATGGGATTCTGCAAACTGCATAGCCCAGGCAGGTGATGCATATGAAGACCTTTAACAGGAGTTGGAGAGGTGAGAGCCGAGGCAGATGTGTGATCTTTTCCTAAGTCACAGTAAACGGCAAGACAAGGACAGACCTCCTGCACACACAGACATAGGTTAGATGTTAAGGACTCTGCTGAAAGTTTGTGAGATGGTAGGCTGTGTCTCCACATGCTGGGCTTAAGCCCAAAGCCCAGTACTTGGGAGTGAGCAAGAACCTGGTGCATACTGTCAGTGTTTCTGTTGTTTTATTATATAGAGGTGTCTTAGTTTGGGTTTTTATTGCTGTGAAGAGTCACCATAACCATTGCAACTCTTCCAAAGAAAAAATTTAATTGAGGTTCAGTCCATTATCATCATGATGAGGAGCATGGCAGTATGCAGGCAGACGTGGTGCTGGCTACATCTTGACCAGAAGGCAGAAAGAAGTTGACTGACTGTCACAGTGAGTGAAGCTTGAGAAAAGAGATCTCAAAGCCCACCCCCACAGTGACACACTTCCTCAAACAAGACCACAACTACTCCAAGGCCACATCTAATTGTGCCACTCCCTTTGGGGGTCATTTTTTTTCAAACCACCACATTCCACTCTCTGGCCCTCAAAGGCTTATAGCCACATCATATTGCAAAAATGCATTTGGTCCAACTTCAAAAGTCTCCATAGTCTATAACAGTCCCAAACTTGTTTCAATGTCCGAAGTCTCTTCTGAGACTCATGCAATCTTTTAACTATAATCCCCTGTAAAATTAAAATAAAAAAGCAGATCACATACTTCTAACATATATACATTAACCTTCTAAAACACAGGGAAGGGAGCATAGAAAGGAAATACTGGACAAAAACAAGACCAAAAACCAGCTGGGCAAACTCCAAACTCTGTATCTCCATGTCTGATATAGAAATGCTCTTAGGTCCCCAACTCCATTCAGCTTTGTTGACTGCAACACACTTCTTTCTCTTGGGCTGTTTCCCCTCCCTGTTAGCAGCTCTCTTCCGCAGACAAAGAAATCTCAACAGCATAGCATAGACTCTGTCATGTGGTTTTTAGTTTTAACTTTAATGAAGATTTGTAATGAAAAGGAGCAAGTTGAGCAGGGTAAATTACAAACTATAAATTTTGAGGAGAAAAAGAGCACCAGGAAATGGAATGGAGCTAAATAAATCCTATCTATGTATTGGTGAAATTATTTAGGCCATTCCATGTAGTTAAAAGGAGATTTATTTAATGGCGTAACTTACAAATTAAGGGATAGGTAGGTCGCGGGGTCTGGGGAAGGTGTATCACAGTCCAGCAGTGTTCTCTGGAGCTCTCCTCTGTCTACCTCCACCATCCAGCGTCCTGGAGCCAAGAGAGCGTTTGCCGATCCGGATCTCAGGTCCCCAGGCACCTCCCTTGGCCCCGCCTTGTAGGCGTGACAGTTGCCGAAGTCTCAATGGGGGTTGGAACTTCCAGAACAAAGCTGGAATGGCTACCCACTACATCTCCCCCTTTTTGTCTAAATAAGAAAGTTCTAACCTAATACAAGACTATATATAAAGGAATGGTTATCAAATATTGTCCAGGAATAATGAGGGATAATGACCTAGATAAGATGGAACTACAACCAATGCAAACAATATCAAGCAAGAAACACATATTAAAATCCAGAGAAGTATAGAGCATAGATAAATGGCATGTTACAAAGATCATTCCAAAAGGTGTCCTACCCTAAAGAACCTGAATCTAATATTTAATATGTTCTATCTACTAAGTTGTAACTATAACTGCTAGTCTTTAATCCCATCAAAGACCTGAGAAGGAATATAATGGTATCTGAGAAATGGTAGATGGATGTAAGCAACTTTCGGGAATCTTGCGAGAGTAGACCGAGACAGCTGGCAGCCTGGACAATCATCTAATGTTTCTCAGCATTGTTGGTGCATTCAAATTGGCTACAGGCCTAAAGTATCTGACAGACCATTTTCAGAAGCAGGAATTCTGAAAGACCATCTTACCCTGTCTTGGCAGAGTACAGTGGTCGCTTTCCTTGTGTCCCGCTTGTCCAGAAAGGATAGCATTGCATTTGTACTGTCAGCTGTCGAGGCAAGGGCAGTTCTTTGCCCAGTAGGCCATTTTGTGCCAAGAAGACAAATTTCCAAATGGAAATGTCTAGAAGCCCAACATTCTCTCGGGATCAAATTGGTGCAGCCAGGAGCAATTGTGTCTCGCATCAACAGAATTCTAAGTTATTTAAATGCCATATTCTCTAGGTCTATGAAGTGTTTGAAGATTACCTGTCCATCTGACCTATGTATCTGTAAATCTGTATAACCTGACTAACATAACTATAGAGATGACAAGCATAGGTGACTATAAATCTACAAGTCTTATCTATTGAAATAACCTAAGGACTAAGGCTTCACGTAAACAAGGTAGACAGTCTATAAGCAAGTGTATGGTAAAGAACGATGACTTCAAAATTGTGACAATACACAAGATGTTATAACAGAGGTAGGAGTGTATAGTGTGATATATAATATGACAATAATCTTAAATATATATCAATATTTATAACAGAGGTAGGAGTATGTAGTGGGATATGCAATATGACAATAATCTTAAATATATATCAATATACCGAATATCCTAAACAGAAGTAGAACATACATAAAGTATGACAGATATAAATTTACATTTGTATCAATATACAAACATTTCAAATAAGAGTAGAAATATATGTACATTATACCAAGTATAGTTCTGTATTTGTATCAATATACAAATTATCTTAAACAGGAATATAAAAATAGTTTACATTTGTATCAACATATAAGAATCCATAACAGTGCAAATTACAGTGCAAATTATTTAAGGCTGCTATTTTATTAAATTTGTTTAGTAGTATATATAATAATCTACCATAATGTCTTATATGTGTTTGATGTGGTTAAAGACTAGATACTTAGAATTTTCCTTAGTTATAATAAAAGATAAGTTAGATATAAAACCTTAAACTTACAAATATAAGATAGATAGGATCTCTTCTTTAATATTGTAACTGTAATTCTTGCTTGATAATTGTTTTGTTATATGTAATTTTACTATGTTAAACTTAAAACCTTCCTTTTTAAGAAAAGAAAAGGGGAAGTGCTGTGGGATGGTCTGTATGTCAAGTGTGTTGCTGATTGGTCAGTAAATAAATCACTGATTGGCCATTGGCTAGGCAGGAAGTATAGGCGGGACAAGGAAAAGAATTCTGGGAAGTGGAAGGCTGAGAGAGGGACACTGCGAGCCGCCATCAGGACAAGGAAGATGTAAGGTACCAGTAAGCCATGAGCCATGTGGCAAAATGAAGATTAATAGAAATGGGCTAAATATAAGAGTAAGAGCTAGACAATAACAGGCCTGAGCTAATGGCCAAGCAGTTTAAATAATGTAAGAGTCTATATGTTTATTTTATAAATGGGCTCTGGGACTGGCGGGACTTGGTGGCGAGAGCTGGAGAGAAATTCTCCAGCCTGAGAGAGATTTGCCCTGACCGTGGGCCAGGCAGGAAAACTCTAGCTACATCTATGTTCAAGGAGATAAACGGATTAAGAAATGGAATAAAGGGAGTAGTGACCTCAGGGCAAGATCCCACCCGACTAAGTTTCAACGTATGAAAAGGAACTAAAGAAAAGCTTAGAGCCACGTGTGGTGGGGGTACATCTTTAATCCCAGCACTGTGAAACCAGAGACTGGCAGTTCTCTTGAGTTTGAGGTCAGCCTAGTCTACAGAGCAAGTTTCAGGACAGCCAAGGTAAGGCAGTGAGAGACTGAAAGCTGGTGAAGATGTAATTGAACAAGGGGGCCATGTTCCAGTTCTAGTAAGCAGCAGAACTTGGCAGCTTCAGCCACATGTTTCTGGACTTAGAGTTAAGGATAGAAAAAAGGAATTATGGAATAAAGCCACTGATGCCGGGCATGTGCCAGGGGAGTCCATGAATGGAGGCCAAGAGAGGCCATTGCATGAAACTGTGAAGTTAAAGCCTGGATTGCCTTGGAGAACCCAAGGCAAGAGGTAAAAATTACACAGCATAAAAGGAACCATTTAAAACATAGAATTGAGTGGCATTTTAGTACTCACCCTTTGTAGAACAAGAACCTGATATGTACACCTAGTTCTAAAACACTGCCATTACTTCTAAAGGAAACCTGTGCCCACTCAGGAGCTGGTCCCTCCCCCACCCTGCCTGTGCTTTCATGGGATTAACTATTCTTGATGGACTGTATAAGTAGAATCCCACAACAGGTGATATGTTAAATCCAGTTTCTTTCACTTAACATGTTTTTGAGGTTCACTCACATTTCAAATGATGCATGAGGCACTGAAATATTATAGTTCATTTATATTCCAGTATTGTACACATATACTTCTCAGCTTTAGTTCGGCTATGTCTCAATAAGTCCATTGTAAGGTGAGAATTTGTAAGTTGAAAGTGAACTTTGTACTATATATAATTTCATAACTCAGCTACACAGTATGCCATGGGCATCTGTTGTTACCCTAAGTGAACATGGGACTGACTGGGATCCATGACTTGCTGCCACTGCCCAGCAACTTAAGAGATGATCTTCCTGCATGTAAGCCTGGGAAAGAAGAAAACTCCAAGTTCATAGGCTTTCAGATGAATGTGTAGGGCTTTCACACTAGAGTTAAAACCCTAAGTCAGTGGCTAGAGTGATTGTTCATCAAAGTGATTTTCTACTAGTCATGAAGATCTAAATTCAGTTCCCCTACACCCACACAAAAAGCCAGTCGTGGTGGTACATCTGTAATCCTAGTACTGGGGAAGCAAAGAGAGACAGAAGGATCCCTGAGCCTGCTAACCAGCCAGTCTCATCAAATTCAGTTTCAAATCCAGCAAACTCCAGTTTCACGAAGAGACTTTGTCTAAATAAATAAATAGATAGATAGACAGACAGACAGACAGACAGATAGAAAAATAAATAAATAAATAAATAAATAAATAAATAAATAAATAAATAAAGAAAGAAAGAAAGTGGGGAGCAATTGAGGAAGACCATCCAACATTGACTTCTGGCCTGCATGTGTGTGCAAGTGCACACACACACACACACACACACACACACACACCCCTCACATGTGTGTATACTTACGTGAACATGTATACACACATAGTGTTTTATCAAACCATCATCAAGCCAATAACTGCATAAACCACATTTGGTTTATTCATTTACCTTGTTGATGAACATGTGGGTTATTTTACCTGTGGCTATTGTCAGCAGTGCTACTGTGAACATTTGTGTAGAAGTACTTAAGTACCTATTGTATTGATGATTTCGGAGTGTATTTCTGGGGACTTGGCTCTATTGGAATCCTGTGTTGACTTTTTTGAGGAGTTGCTAAATGGTTTTACATAGGAGCTACACCATTTTCCATCTGTATCAGCAATGTGTGTGGGTCTCCTCTCCACACCTTTGACGATATTGTCTTTTTCCATTTTCTTCTAAAAGTGGCTGTCCTAGTGGATATGAAGTGTGTCTTATTGTGATCTTAAAAGTAATTCTGTGGTGGTATTGTGTTCCCCAAAATATTGTGCACCCTAATAAACTTATCTGGGGTCAGAGACAGAACAGCTACTAGATACAGAGGTCAGAGGTCAGAAAATGGTGGCACTCACACCTTTAATCCTAGCATTCCAGAGACAGAAATCCATGTGTTCAAGGATACAGCCAAGCATGGTGACTCATGCCTTTAATCCCAGAAAGTGAGCCTTTAATCCCAGGGAGTGGTGGTAGAAAGCAGAAAGGTTTATAAGGTGTGAGGACAGGAACTAGAAGCATTTGGCTGGTTAAGCATTGAGGCTTTCGAGAAGTAGTTCAGCTGAGATTCATTATGGATGAGGACTCAGAGGCATCCAGTCTGAGGAAACAGGATCAGCTGAGAAGTTGGCCAGGTGAGGTTAGCTGTGGCTTGTTCTGTCTCTCCGATCTTCCAGCATTTACCCCAATACCTGGCTCCAGGTTTGATTTTATTGATAAAAATTTCTAACAATTCTTGCTACACATTTCCCTTAGTTTTTGAGAATAAGTACATCATATTCCCCTTCCCTTTCCTGTCCATAAGCCCTCCCATATACCTCTCCTTGCTTTCTTTCAAATTCATGAACTTTTTCATTGTTCTCTCTCTCTCTCATGCACACACACACACTTAAATGTGTAAGTACAACTTACTTAGTCTATATAATGCTATTTGTATGTACGTATGGTACTGACCGTTTGGTATTGGATACTCAGTTGGTGTGTTCTTCCCCGAGGAAGACTGTTCCTCCTCTTCTCATCACTCCTTAGTTGCCTGTAGTTCTTTGTGTGGGGTTGAGACCTGACGGGCTTTCCCCATCTACTGTAGCATGCCTTGCTGTCATCCTTGTTCAGCTTACGTTTGGGCAGTTGTGTTGGTGAGATTTTGTGGATGCCGCTTCAACATTCCTAAAAGAAACAATCTCATAGCAAACTCCCTGATCCTCTGTCTCTTACAATCTTTCTGCATCCTCTTCTGCAATGTTACCTGGTCCTTAGGTGCAGGAATGTTTTGTAGATGTATCTGTTGGGAGCGGGCTCCACAACTCTGCATTTTGCTTGGTTGTGGTGTTCTGTGGTGGTCTCCATCTGTTTCAAAGAGAAGTTCTGTTGATGAGGAGTGGAGACTACACGTATCTGAGGGTATAAGAACAAGTATTTAGAGATTGTTGTTGGGGATGATGCTGGTTTAGTAAAGTGGTTGTTTGTAGGTTCTCTTTCAAGATCCATGACTTCTGTAACTGTGGGTTAAATTTCCAGTACCAGGCATATTTTCCCTCTTGTTGAGTAGGTCTTAATTACAACTAGAGGGATGTTGGTTACCACCAAGGTATTTTTGACACATTATACCCTTAAGATTATCGTGTAATGCTGGTCATTGTTGTGCTTCATAGGCATCATAGCTGGGTTGGACTGTTGGTTTGCTTTCCTCCTTTGGAAGCTGGCATGGTACCTTCTGGTACCATGAAAGCTAGTCCTCAGAAAAGAGGCCTTCAGGCTACTTCCAGTTCAGGAGCCTCTGGGACCTATGTCTGAAGTGTGCGGTGTCTTCAAAATAGGGACTTCCCTTCTGTCTCTGGGAGGTAATCAAGGTCAATAACAATCGGTTGTGTGTTTTGGGAATCTCTTGGACAACTGTGACCAACAACTCAAAAGGAGGATTCTCGTGCCTGATATTGAGTTCTTTTGTAGCAAGCTCTCTTGTTGGATCCTTTGGACTGCTAGCCTGCAAATAATGACCCAGAGACATTATTAATTATAAAAATTCAGCCTAAAGCTTAGGTTTGTTTCTAACTAATTCTTATAACTTAAATTAACCCATTTCTATTAATCTATATCATGCCACATGGCTTGTGGCTGTTACTTCTCCTCCTGCATGTCCTGCTTCCTCTGCATCTGGCTGGTGACTCCGCCTTTATTCCCAGAGTCCTCTCTGTCCAGAAGTCCTGCCTATAACTCTTGCCTGCCTATTGGCCTTTCATCTTTTTACTACACCAATCACAGCAATATATTTTTACACAGTGTAGAAATATCCCACAACTGTTTTTTATCAGATGGTCTTTGGCTCTTGAAAGGAACATTGTCAGTCTAGATGGGAAAATTGAATTTCAATTATATATGTATATTTATATACTGACTTATCTGCATTATAGTTATTTTTAGGTGGACAGTTAATCCTGTGATTCCTTATTACTTTTCCAGATATCCTTACTGTTGTTCACCTCCTCCTCCTTCCTCTGTGTTTGTCTCCCTCCTCTCTCCCTAACTCTAGCCCCGCCCATTTCTCCCAGTCCCCCATCAGGATCAGATCACCTGTACCCGGATCTTCCTCGCTGCATTGTTCCCTCACTCACCTACCCCAGCAACACCCATTTTTACCTACCCCAGCATTTTGCTTACCCCAGCAACACCCATTTTTACCTACCCCAGCAACACCCATTTTTACCTACCCCAGCAACACCCATTTTTACCTACCCCAGCAACACCCATTTTTACCTACCCCAGCATTTTGCTTACCCCAGCAACACCCATTTTTACCTACCCCAGCAACACCCATTTTTACCTACCCCAGCAACACCCATTTTTACCTACCCCAGCAATACTCATTTTTACCTACCCCAGCATTTTGCTTACCCCAGCAACACCCATTTTTGCTTTCCCGGTGTCTGTATTACTCCAGAATATGTGCTCACATCTGAAGATTTGGAGCTTGGAGGCCCCAAATAGAGAGAACATGTGATGTTTGTCCTTCTGGGTCTGGGTTGTTCACTCGGTATGACATTGTCTAGTTCCATCCATCTGCAGATCCAGATCCTGAAGCGGGATCTTACTGTGGTCTTGATTTTCACCTCTGTCGTACCAGGTGATCTGTGCCCCTCCCATCTTTGGAGAAATGTGCATCAAGGTTTTTACCCACCTTTGAATTTGTTTCTTTTTGTTGTTGAGCTGTTAAGATTTAAAAAAAAAATGCATGTCCTTGTTACAAATCTCTTCCAGATACATGTTTGCAAATATTTTCTCTCATTGTGTTAGGTTGACATTTATTTTTTTAATAATATCTTTTCATGCATTATCTTGGTTTGTTCGTTTGTTTTTCAAGACAAAGTTTCTCTCTGTAGCCCTGGATGTACTGGAACTCTCTCTGTAGACCAGGCTGGACTCGAACTCACAGAGATCTGCCTTCCTCTGCCGGGCATTAAAGACATGCACCACCATGCCTGTTTTTTTTTTTTTTTTGAGACAGGATCTCAGTAAGTCTCCTTCACGGGCTTGGATCTCATGATGTAGGGCAGGCTTGTTTCAAACTCACAGAGATCCTATTGCCTCTCTCTCCCAAGTGCCAGGTTTAGACATGTGCTACCACACCTGGATTCCATTCTGATTTTTTTGTGAATTCCAATAGACTTCTCTTTTTTTGATTATTCTTTGGAGCCATTTCAGAGTCTAGTATCAAATAGGAGGTCATAAAGACTTACCCCATGTTTTCTTCTAAGAGTTTTATAGTTTCAGCTTCCAGATTTAGATTTTTGGTCTAATTGACTTAATCTGATTATGTAATATAAGCCAGGTAGGGTGGATTGAAAGAAAATGGCCACTGTTAGGAGGTGTGGCCTTGTTGGAGGAAATGTGTCACTGTGGGGGTGGGCTTTGAGGTCTCTTTTCCTCAAGCTTCCCTCAGTGTGACTGTCAGTCAACTTCCTGTTGCCTATAAGCCAAGATGTAGCCACCACCACATCTCCTTGCATGCTGCCATGCTCCCTGCCATGATGATAATGGATTGAACCTCTGAAACTGTAAGTGAACCACTTCAATTAAATGTTTTCTTTGTAAGAGTTTCCATGGTCACAGTGTCTCCTCACAGCAATAAAAACCTTAACTAAGATACCAGAGGTTCAACTTCATTCTTTTAAATGTGGCTATCCATTGGTGGGGGAGACTATTCTACATTCTGTTATCTTGGTATTGTTGATTAGTCATAGATATTTGGTGTTGTTTCTGGACGCGCAATTCTACTCATTGGCCCATATGTCTTATCATTTGTGTATGAGTGTGTCAGGTTGGCCCATGGCCCATCTTCTTCAGAGACAGGGTACATCAGTGCATTCTGGTAAGTGATCAAATGTGCATTTGTCTTACTGTATTTTATGTGGCTGTAACAGAGTATCAGGAGCCAGGGAAGTTCCACATTGGGAAGCTGTATATAATGAGGCCCTCATGCTGCTGGGACTCACAACAGAAAGTGGAAGAGTCCCATGACATTGGAGGAGGCAAGAGAGAGCTGAGAAAGTCAAACTTGATTTGGTGACAACTAGCTCTCAAGGTAATTAATCTAGTTTCACAAGAGAGAGAACTCACTCATTCTGGCTTCCTGAGGCCAGCATTTCCCATGAAGTCTCCTTTCCATCACTGCCAGTCACGTTGAGAAATGAAGGCTCCAACACACGAATGGGACACAATCACACCCCAGCAATCATTTTTGAATGCTTTGGTAACAGAAGAGCACTGTTAACATTAAGGCACAAGGGCTGCCAACAAGTATACCGAGAGGACGGGCTAGGGAATTTCTCAAGAACATGAAATGAATGTTAAAATAGAAACAGCCTAATGCAATCTTACTTGGCAGCCCTGTCCAAGAAGCATAGCTTTTATTATCCTCTACAAATACAAGACCAACATGTCAAGGGAAGGAAGATACATCGAAGATACTGCAAGGAACGTGGAAAACATTCTGTGTGGTAAAAGCATGCGTGGGGTTTGAGGAGAATTAGGATAAACTCGCTTGACATTGACACAAACAATCTCCCCATTCTCACCTTTGAATGTGAGAGATTACTATTAGTTACTTGCTGTGATAAAACACCATGACCCAAAGCAATCTAAGGTAGAAAGGGTTAATTTGGCTCACAGTTGCAGAGAGATAGAGTTCATAATGGCTAGAGAGCAGGAGCAGGAAGCAGACAGATGAATTTCATCAGAACAGGAAGTGAGGTGAGACTATGAGCCCTCAAAGCTTGTCCCCAGTGACATAATTTCTGCAGCAAAGCTGTACCTCCTAAAGGTTCCATAACCTCCCCAAACAGTGCCACCAATTAGGAACCATGTGTTCAAACACATGAGCCAATGGGGGACTGTCCTCATCCAAACCACAACAGTGGTCAGACTCCTAAGACGAAATGTAGTTTAGCTACATGTGATAAAGCCTTTTAAATCATTTAATTTTTTAAATAAATAAATTTATTATTTATAGTCTATTATGTGTATTTGTATTTAGATAATTACAATGCATTGTTTATATTTGTATTATTAATATAGTAACTATTTAACCATTTATAAATAATTTCCTAACAACAGTTAATTGAGTGTTTATTTTATGTACCATGTTAGATGATATTTGTTAACTCATTCAACAAACACAGTATGATTGCCTCGGATAGCCGTCGTGCACCATTGGCACAAGGGTGGGACACAGGTCGGCTCTGCCCTCCTGAAGCTGATAGGTCCTCCTGGGGTCTCATAGGTGATCTAGGTAGCAGAGTTGTGAAACGTACAGATGGCTCTGCCTGTTCTGATTCGACTGGCTCTGTCCTCAGGCTTCAGACTCAGCTTCCCAGCTAATTAGATCCATCATCGGCCCACGTCCTCCTTACCACTCAATTTAGCCAAGGCCCATGGGAGCCCTCAAAAGACCTAGAAAAGAAGAAAACATGAAATCAGTGAAATAACGAGTTTATTGAACATGAATCAGTGGGTCATAAAAGGGCAAGACTTCCTCATGTCCACATTCACCATGAAAACCTTTTCCTAGACCCGGTTTTCTACATACCACCCCAATATCCCTTTTTTGAATTCATTTCTGAATAAACCCCCTTCTGATCCCAGATCAGAGATCCCAGAGGTTCCGTAACCTCTGTGGCAGGGGGTGGGGTGGAGGTGGTGGTACAGGACAGAATTGCTAGCAGAGGCTGTAACCCATATGTCTAAATATTTAACAGTTGTAAATCCAGTCAACAAACCCTTCAGTAATGTGTTATGGCATCCTTCCTTGATAAATATAACTTTACAGTGATTCAGAGAGGTCCGAGCCTTGGCTTTCCTGCCCCCCTCCAAACATATTATCTCATTTCATGGGAGGCCGTGGAGACCTGTGTGCATGCTCCAGCCAGTAGCCAAGATCCGTATTCTTTCTTTCTTTCTCTTTTTTAATGATAAATAAAAAGCACATTTGTTGAAAACATGGGGAAGGAGAAGGAAAAATATTTTTTGTACATGCTTATGTTTCTTGAACAAATACATGTAAAGCTAAGAGGGACAAAAGAGGGTAATTCGGGCATCAGGATGTGTGTGTAAAGTGCTTTATGTGCATGTGACAAAATACCACAATGAAACTTACTGGAGAATTCATATTGCTTTAGCAGAGGCGGTGCCTGAGGGGAGTGTTACTTTGCAGTCCCACAGACCTTCTATATCCAGTTTTCTTGCTGAGGCTTTGGAATTTAGCTATGGTCCCAAATGAGTAGAAAAATCCTAGAAATAAACCATAAGTTAAAAAAAAGTGGGAAAATATCCATCATGCTCTTTACTTAAGAATTTCTTTTCTCACCAGCGAGGAAGAAGGGGAGGCTCAATATTCAAAGGACACTAGAGAACCCCTCAACAACTGGACAAAAGCAGTTAAATTAGATATAATGTGTAAAGCTTACAAGTAGTGTTCAAAAAGATTGGATTATTTCTAAGTAAGTTCACTGTAGTCCAGGTCAACAGAACATTAGAATTCATTCTAATTTTCCAAGTATCTTATTAATAAATATTTATTATAAATATTATATTTTGTATTTTACAATTTAGAATGAAATGTATAAATGAAATTAGAAACAAAATAACAGAAAATAGTCGTATCTGATTAAGATGCATATATCAGAACAATTATAAAATTCTCTCTATTACTCTATCTGCCTAAAACCTAAATGTTATCTGATAGTCTCTAAGGAGTTTCTCTAGTAAAGTAGGCTGGAATGCTGCTTGCAGCATTGCCTGACCTCCTTCCCAGGGCATTGGTGGAGGTTCTGACAACAGGGGATCCTCTCCCTGGTAACTATGTTCAAGGATAGCTTCCCATCAGGAATCCAGAGGAACAAACTCTCTCCCCATTGAGGGTGGTGTTGCTAATGGACTCCTTACTTCTCTTTCCTAAGGATATTGGGTTTCTGGATGCCACAGCAGATTCCACCTTAAGAGCAAATGCTGACTCCAATAGGATTCCTTTCTTTTGTTTTTTCTTCTATTTTTTAAAATTATTATTATTGTCTCATATATTACATCCTGACTCTAGTTTCCCCTCCCTCCCCTCCCCCCACCTCCCCTTTCCCCACCATCCATGCCCCCTCTGTCTCAGCCTCCCAGGATGATCAAGCAAACATGGTATAACACACTACAGTAAGACCAGGCATATACCATCACATTGCGGCTGGAGGAAGAAAAGGGTCCCATAAGGAGGCAAAAGAGTCAGTGACCATCCCTGCTCCCACTGTTAAGAATCCCACAAGAACACCAAGCTCCTCAGCCAGACATATATGCAGATGACCTAGGTCAGACCCCGAGAGGCTCCCTGATTTCTGCAAGCTCCCATAAATCCCAGTCAGTTGATTTTGTGGGCTATGTTCTCTTGGTATCCCTTACCCCTCTGCACCTGCTCCCATCAGTTGCTGTATGAAGTCTCTCTGGTCTCTTTCTTGAGGATTCTGCTAGGCTCTAGTCCCAGAACACTCTGCAGGCAGGACTTTTGAAGGTTTGAAGGTTCTGTGGCTGGATTTGTGTCGAATCCCTCCACTCGAGTTCTTGTCTGGTTACAGAAGACAGCTGGTTCAGGCTCTGTGTCCCCCCATTACTAGGAGTCTTTGCTAGGGTTACTTTCATAAATTCCATGGAGTTTCCATTGCACTAGGTTTTCACCTTGCCCCCCAAGTGCCACCCAATTCCAGTAGTTTCTCTCAGTATTTACTCCTCCACCAAGTTGATCCCTCCTGTTCTCAGCCCCACCTGCCCCCAATACACTCACAAAATCTCTTTTATTTTCTCTTCCAAGGGAGATCCTTGCTTTCCTCCTTAAACTGTTCTTGTTACTTAGCCTCTCTGGGTCTGTAGACTATAGTGTGATTATCTTTTATTTTACAGCTAATATGCACTTATGAGTGAGTACATACCATGTTTGTCTTTCTGGGTCTGAGTTACCTCATTCAGGATGATCTTTTTCAAGTTCCATCCATTTGCCTGTAAATTTCATGATGACATTGTTTTTTAACAGCTGAGTAATACTCCATTGTGTATATGTACCACATTTTCTTTATCCATTCCTTGCTTGAGAGACATCTAAGTTGTTTCCAGTTTCTGACTATTATGAATAAAGCTTCTTTGAGCATAGTTGTGATAGGATGGAGCATCCTTTGGGGTTATACTGCTCTATCCTATAGCTAGGTCTTGAGGTATAATGATTCCCAATTTTCTGAGAAACTGATAATATTGACTTCCAAAGTGGCTGTACAAGTTTGCACTCCCACCAGCAGATGGATGTGTTCCCCTTGCTCCATATCCTTACCAGCATGAGCCGTCACTTGTATTTTTGATTTTAGCCATCCTGACAGCTGTAAGATGGGATCTCCAGATTGTTTTGATTTGCATTTCCCTGGTGGCTAAGGATGCTGAACATTTAAGTGTTTCTTGGCCATTTGAGTTTTCTCTATTGAAAATTCAGTTTAGATCTACACCCCATTTTTAAATTGGATTATTTAGTTTGTTGATGTTTAGTTTCTTGAGTTTTTTATATGTTTTGGAAGTCAGCCCTCTGTTGGATGTGGAGTTGGTAGATTTTTTCCCATTATGTAGGCTGCTGTTTTGTTTAATTGACAGTTTCCTGTGATATTTTGTTCATTCTCTAACAAATAAAGCTTGCCTGAAGATCAGAGGGTGGAGTTAGCTATTCACTAACCATAGAGGTCTGGAGGTCTCTGCAGATAACAGACAGAAAGTGATATGGCTGAGCAGAGAGAGTAAGTGATAAGGCAGGGTAGAGACAGGAACTCAGCCCTTTTTTAGTTTGAGAAGTTGGAGAGGTAACAAATTTCTAGTGGCTGATTTCTTTGCTTCTCTGATCTTTCAGCTTTCACCCTTGACACTTGACTCCGGGTTTTTATTATTAAGAGCAATTAGAATTCACACTACATTTGGCATCCAACTTCGGGGCATGAATTCATGAAAAAGCTGCTTACCTGTGGCTTTGAAGCCACTGACACAGGCCAGAGCTGTACACGGGGCCTCCTGATGAAGTCACCACCCCACTGGCTAGGTTCGCCTCTCTTTTTTCCCTAAGCCTCCGAGCAAGTTTGGCATTTTTCTGTTGCAGCCTCTTTGAAGCAAACTCCACAGGCCTTTGGGCTCTAAACACTGCCAGAGCTTCCCCCTCACCACCGGCCAGCTCAGCCCTTAGGCAGCCTCTGTCACGTGTGTTTCTTTCCCACAATCACCTGTGTGCGTTTTCAGACAGCAGGTTTCCTCTCCTGGTGGGTTGTGGGCTTTCCCTGGAACCCCTCCTCAGGCTGCTGCCAAAGTAATTAGCTGACTTGAAAACCTGCTTGGGCTTCTATTGTTCTACACAGCAGCGGTCAGCCTTACAGCTTCACCATCGTCTGCTGTGGATATCTGTATGCTGTGAATGTGTTGCTCTGATTGCTTAATAGATAAAGTGCTGATTGGCAGGAAGTATAGGCTGGACAAAGGGAGAGAATTCTGGGAACAGGAAGGCTGAGTCAGGAGACACTTCCAGCTGCCACCATGAGAAGCAAGATGTGAAGGCAGAATTGGGAAAAGGTACCAAGCCACATGGCTAAACATAAATAAGAATTACGGGTTAATTTAAATGTAAGAGCTAGTCAGTAACAAGCTTGAGCTAATGGCCATATAGTTTGTAAATAACATAAGCCTCTGTGTATTGACTTGGGTCCGAGCGAATGCAGGATTGGAGGGTGAGAGAGATTTGTCCAGCCCAAAGACCACCAGCAGGCTGGGACACAGAAAAACTCTAGCTACAATTTTCTTCCACAGATTTGGTGAGACAATTGGGATTTCTTAAAGGAGAAATTAATTAAAATAGAGAGCTTTTTTTACCCACATTAAAGAATGGAAAATACTATTACAGTGGAGGGAGTTAGGTCTCTATATGAAAATATACTGAAAGGTTTGAAAATGGAATAACTAAATAAGAGGATAATTAATTTAGATGGGGTTTATGTAATGTTAATTATACACATTGTCAGTTTTATCATTTTTGTTTTATCACTAAAATGTTGGTTAATGTGAGTGCTAAAATATAAGTTAAAAAAGCTTATTAAAACAGACCATAGAGATATTCAAACCCAGACAGAGGAATTTAAAGGAGAACCAATCTCAGCATTGCATTATAAGATTAGAGAGGAACAGCCTGAGATTTTCAAACAACCAATCTTAATTTATTCAGTTACTTTACAGAAATTGCCAAATAATAGATATTCCCAACACTTTGTAAGAGCTGAATGGACTCCTGTGGAAATGTTAGATTTAAGGAGATTCAAGGCAGTGATAGT
The DNA here is from genome assembly GCF_949786415.1 of Peromyscus eremicus. Classification (NCBI taxonomy): domain Eukaryota; kingdom Metazoa; phylum Chordata; class Mammalia; order Rodentia; family Cricetidae; genus Peromyscus; species Peromyscus eremicus. The sequence continues at coordinate 85,769,292 of NC_081431.1, read as the reverse complement.
CTTATATGGCATACATTCACCTTTTGTGAAGCAGATGTTAAATTCATGGTCAACTTGTAATAGAATTATCCCTCAAGACTGGAGAGACTTGGTTACAGTAGTCTTGGAGCTTGGTCCTCAATTACAGTGGAGGACCTGGTGGAAAAATGAGGCTAAGACCATCAAACAATGAAGTAGGACTAGAGGTATGAAAATCTTCCAAGACCAACTTCTTGGAGAGGGAGATTATGCTAATGTAGAAAGGAAATTTTTATATGATGGCCACACCCTGGCATTATGCCACACAGAAGCTTTGAATGCTTGAGACAGAATTGAAGAAGTAAAGAAAACTGAGTCATTTATTAAAGTTATACAGGGTCTAAATGAAACCTTCACTGATTTCTTACAAAGATTGACTTTAGCAATAAATAGAATGATACCAAATTCAGAAGCTAGACAAATAACAATTGAATCTCTGGCTTTTAAAAATGCTAATGCACAACACAAAAGAGTAATTAGGCCATTAAAGGCAAGATAAGCACCCTTAGAGGAATGGATCTGAGGTATAGTCAATATTGAATCTCATAACCATGATAATGCTTGGATTGGAGTGGTGATTTTCAGAGTTTTGAAGAAAAATTAAAATGCCAGGTGTTTCAATTGTGGTAAACAAGATCACCTAAAAAGGGATTGTAAACAGGGCATTCCTAGAAACAATGTTTTTTCTAAGAAAAATCCAAACAGAATGCCCATCCTTTCTAGAGTACATAGAAAGTATGGCAAAGGCTGACATTGGATCAATGAATGTAGATCAACAAGGGACAGAAAAGGTAACCATTTGCAATTGGGAAACACATTGTGGGGGCCTCTCTCCTGCCACCATATCAAATTTGGTTCAGTCATTTTCTGTGAACTCCTTCTCAGACCAATTAAAGAACCAAATGCCTATTGGAAAAGAACATACTGTTCTGGATGATAGATCAGCTATAGAAGAGAGAAAAAAATCAGGAGAAAATTAAAAAATATTTTGGCAGAATTCTATAAATGAAAAAAGGCCAAAATTAAAAATATGAATAAGTGACATTGTCATCAAAAGTCTTGTAGACACAGATGCAGATATAACAATAATTGCACCAGAAACTTGGCATCCAAATTGGCCTCTTCAGGAGGAAAATGTTCAGTTTTTAGGGACTGGAACTTTATCCCAGGTAAAACAGTGTGAAATGGGTCAAATGTATAGGGTCAAAAGGACAGAGAGGAAAATTAAAGCCATATGTGGCTAACATAGCAATGAATTTATGGGGACATGATTTATTACAGAATATCCAGATTAACATCCCTCCAATCCCAGAAACAAATTAAAAATTAATGTATGTTTCTGGGGAAAATATTAGAAGGTATTATAAAGAACAGCTACTGACCTTTCAGGCTGTACATGAACAAGGAACATCAGCAGTTGTAGTCCCAGTTCAATTGAAAATTAAAGCTGGCTTTGGAGTTTGAGTATGACTCTCTCCTTCTCTAAACCCAAGCATGCTTGTTAAAGTAAAATCCAAAATATCTGTTTCATGTCAGAAGAGCCACCTTGTATGGGACAGAATAAAAACAGAATTTAGGGACTATGCTATTGCCACTAATCTTATAATTTTTTGATTTTATTATGGCTCTTTCAAGCTTTTCTTAAGGCATATATATTATCTCAAAATGTATAAGATTAATATATATTTTAGGCTTTTTTGTCCCAATATTAATGATCATACACAGTACTAAGTAATTCTATAAAAAGGCTTCGTCTAGCTTCCTGTACATGATTTCAGGGTGTGAGAATTTTTTTTTCTGGAGCTGAGGACCGAACCCAGGGCCTTGTGCTTGCTAGGCAAGTGCTCTACCACTGAGCTAAATCCCCAACCTCTTCAGGTTTGAGTCTTTATCAGGTTACTAGGAATTAAGATTTTGTACTCTGGATATATATAACAAATATTGATCCTTTACCCTCTTTGAGATCTGCTGCATATGACATTTAAAATGTTTAAGTTTTTTGCAGTGAACCATGACCATGCCTAACAGTGAACTTTGAAGTCTCCAAAAGGATGATGGGGTCCCACAGTAACAATTTCACCTGCACTATGATGCCACTAATCTGACAAACACCAACCAAAGATCAGCTTTGGACTACAAACTATTCAGGACAATTTCAAGATGACTACCTGAGATGATCCAGCCCACAGACTACTCTAGCCAGGACTTGAGACAAGCCTGCAATTTCCCATTATGCAGAAACTGGACAACAAATGATACAGATACCTCTCCCAGGACTTGACAATTAACCCAAATTTCTTTTCAAGATATCCTAAAGGTGCTGTCATCCCCAGACAGCAGAAAGTAAATTTAAGAACATGATGCCTACATTCCCAAGAGGTAGGGCAGGCTGTTTTTCATCTTTCAATGGATTATGGATATTTGTCAATGTTCAGGGTTGTTGGTTACATATTGTTATTTGTAATGGTCAAGAAAAAATCTGAACAAAGTAGATTAGATTCAGGGTTCTGGTTTTGAAAAAAAAAGGAGAATATAGAAATTATAGGATAAAATGGTAGATTATTGAATCTACTTTTAAAAAGCAACTACTTGTTTAAATATTTTATATTGATATGGATCTTTGTACATTGATATAAATTTGAGGTTATTTTTGTAGAACATACTGTGTATACATTTGTAGGCAGAAAGTTTCCTGTTCTGCCCAACCATGTAGTCCAGACGAATCTCTCCCACCTGCAGTCCTACAGCTGCTTATGAAATAATCACTCAGAGGCTTAATATTAAGTACAAAATGTATGGTCTATGGCTTAGGCTTTTTAGTAACTAGCTCTTACAACTAAACTCAACCCATTCCTATTAATCTATATTTTGCCACATGGCTTCATGACATTACCTGTTCACTCATATCTTGCTTCTCCTCATGACAGCTTGAATCATCTGCCCTGACTCTACCCTTCTTCATCTTTTTATCTTTCTTTGTTTTCCCACCTGGCTCCATTCTTCCCTGTCATAGGCCAACATAGCTTTATTTATTAGCCAATGTGAGCAACACATATTTACAGCATACAGAAACACATTTCACAGCACTTCCCCTTTTCTGTCTAATCAAAAAGGGAAAATTACACAGAAGATACTGCCAGACATTCTGTAGGACATGGAGAAAAGTGACTAATGAACCTTGGCAATAGGTGAGACAATCCTTCAAATTTCTTACTTTACTAAAAATTCTGCCAGAGACTCTAGGCCTGTAGGCTTAAGATGGATGTTCCAATGTTGCCAAGGAACTTTGGGTGACTGTCCAGGCAGCCAGATGTCTCTGACATTTCTAAAATTTTGGAAGTTGTTTACAATGCACTTTCTGTTTACTTAGGTACTATTATATCCTTCTGGGGTCTTTGATGGAATTGAAGATTAGATAGCTATAATTATAGTTTTGTTTAGTCATAACAAATGATAAAGTAGATATAAAATTTTAGACTCACAAAAATAAGATATATGTTAGAATATTATCTTTAATTTTCCAAATATAAATAGACTAGATATTATAATTATAATTATTGCTAGATAACTGTTTTGTTATATGTAATTTTACTTATTAAAATTAAAATCTTTCTTTTTGATTAGACAGAAAAGGGGAAGTGTTGTGGGTTGTCTTTCTATATACTTTAATATGCGTTGCTCTCATTGGTTGATAAATAAAGCTGTTTGGCCAATGGCAAGGCAAAATAAGGTTAGGCTGTACATTCAAACTGAAGATGGAGATGAAGAAGTGAGGAGTCAGGGCAGATGCTATAAGCCACTGCAGGAGAAGCAAGATGTGAGAGAAGAGGTAATGTCACAAAGCCATGGGGCAAAACATATATTAATAGGAATGAGTTAAGTTGAAAGAGATAACTAATAATAGCCTAAGCCATAAGTCATACAGTTTGTAATTATTATTAAGCCTCTGAGTGATTATTCATAAGCAGCTGCAGGACTGCAGGTGGGAGAGATTCGTCCAGATCATGGGGCTGGGCAGAACTGGAGAAACTTCTTCTACATACATTTCTACTCTTGTTCTGGGTATTGTACCTATACAGCTCATTTAACAATGTAATGCAAATTTCTAGTCCTTGAAAGTTATTATTACGAACTAATTATGATGCAAGTTAGTAGTTAGTCATTATAATCAAAATTGTAGTCATATTAAGTATGTTTTCAAGGTCAAACAGATATATTTTAGATAGAAAGGTCATCTTCAAGCACTTCAGAGAGCTATATGGCATTTAACATGTTTTCATAACATAGGTTCTTTTTTTTCTTTTTATGACAATGAGGCATGTCTGCTCCTGGCAGCACCAATATACTTCAGAGAAGATGATGAGCATCAAAGAAACTCCATATGGAGCTTGCTTTCTTTGTGGCAAGAATTAGCCACTGGGAAACAAAGTGCCCTTGCCTTGATGCTGACAGTATGCTGTCCAAATGGGAAAAGCAAGACACAAAAGAACGGATTGCCAAACTTTGCCAAGACAAAGTAGGACAGCCCTTCAGAATATCCTGCTTCACAGAAAAGTCTGTCAGATATTCTAGGCCTGTAGGCTGAAGATGGATGCCCCAATATTGCAGAGGAACCTTGGGTGACTGTCCAGGCAGCCAGCTGCTTCTGTCACTTCTCACATTTTTTGGAAGTTGCATGCTTGCACTTCCTGCTTACTCAGGTAATATTATTTCCTCCTCAGGTCTCTGAAGGAGTGGAAGACTTTATAGTTATAGTTTTTCTTGTTAACAAATTCAGAAAAGAAACTCACTAAAGAGGTGTTAAGTTATACAGGATCAAGAGACATAAAAAGGTAGTTTTAGGTTGGTAATGCAAATTAGGATAGAAGGTGAATTAGGGACAACACTTTGGACTCACCAAGATAGGATAAATAGTAGAGTATCTTCTCTGAATCTGTCAATTTTAATGGACTAGACATTGATGTAATTATTGCCTGTATATATTGTATATAGTTATTGTACTTATTATATATAGTTTTTCTTATATTAGTTATAATATTGTTTATTTTAGACAAAAAAGGGGGAAATGTGATGATACTTTGTTTGTGCTGTAACAAATATGGTTTGCCTGAAGACCAGAGGGTGGAGTTAGCCATTAACTAACCATAGAGGTCTGGAGATTTCTATAGACAACAGACAGGAAGTGATATGGCTGGGTGGAGAGAGGAAGGGATAAGGCAGGGTGGAGACAGGAGCTCAGCCCTATTTCAGTCTGAGAAGTTGGAGAGGCAAGAAGTCTCTAGTGGCTGGTTGCTCTGCTTCTCTGATCTTTCAGCTTTCGCTCTTGATATTTGACTCCGGGTCTTTATTATTAAGACCAATTAGAATGCTTGCTACAGTGTTCTTTGCCTTACAGAAAATTTTCAGTTTCATGAGGACTCATTCATTAATTGTTGATCTTAGTGTCTGTGGTACTGGCATTCTATTCAGAAAGTTGTCTCCTGTGCCAATGCAGTCAAGGCTGTGTGGTGATGTATTGTGTCCCCCAACAAACTGTGTCCCCCAATAAAATTTATCTAAGGATCAGAGGAAAAAGCCAGACAATATAGTAAACATAGAGGTCAGGCAAGCACATGCCTTTAATCCTATCACTTGGGAGGCAGGGATCTGTCTGGATCTCTGTGAGTTCAAGGTCACGCTGGGAACATAGCCAGGCATGGTGGCACATGCCTTTAATCCCATCACTAACAACAAAGGTCTGTAGGTCTGTACAGACAACAGGAAGTGACAGGGCCGTGCAGGAAGAAGTGATATAGCTGGGCTGAGAGAGCAAATGAGAGAGCAGAACAGAAAGGCATATAGGCATGGATATACAGAAAGTAGAGACTGAGGTATCAGTGAGGTGAGGTTAGCTTGTGGTTTTTTCCTATTCCTCTGATCTCTCAGGTTGACACCACTATATCTGGTTCCAGGTTTTTATTTAATAAGACCTTTTAAGATTTGTGTTACAATTGGTGCTTCAATGATTGTGGCAAGAATTCACTAAAAAGCCACTTGTGGCCTTATAGACCCCCTGGCTAAGGCCTGAGCTGCATGTGGGTGAATACCTTTGGCTTTTTCTCTCCTGGTGGGTAGTAGGCTCTCTCTGGATTCCCATCTCAGACTGCTACCACACTAGGTAACTGCTTTGAAATTTCCTCAGACTTCTACTGTTCTACATAGTTTTAAGACTTGGTAAGTCAATTAAGATATCTTAAGTGAGAAATTATTTAAAAGAGAATTTTTTTCCCACATTAAAAAATGGGAAACATTTTTTTTTGTTTGTTTTTTGTTTTTTGAGACAGGGTTTCTGGGAAACATTTTTACAATGGAAAGAATTTGGTGTTTGATAATACCATAGGCAGTCTGAGAATGGAACAATTAAATGAGAGGATAATTAATGTTGATAGGATGAACGTAACATCAATTATGAATATTATTTGTTTGATCATTTTTATTTTAGCATTAAAAAGGTTGGTCAATTTGACTGCCAAGATAAAAAACTTTAGAACACCTTTTAAAATGAATTATAGAGAAATTCAGACCCAGACAGAAGAATTTAAAGGTGAACCTATCTCAGAATTGAATTATATGGTTACAGAGAAACAGCCTCAGGTTACCAGACAGCAAACATTAATCTAACTGGTAAACCTTACAGGAACTGCCAAATACTCAAAGGTGTGTGTGAGCTAACTGGACTCCAGTGGAAACGTTAGATTTGAGGAGATTTAAAGAAGCTATAGTATCATATGGCATGCATTCTCCATTTGTAAAGCAGATGTTAAACTCATGGTCAACTTGTAATAGAATTATCCCTCAGGACTGAAAAGAATTAGGTACAGTGGTGCTAGAGGCTGCTCCACAGTTACAGTGGAGAGTGTGGTGGAAAGAGGACGCTAAAACAATAGAACAGCAATGTAGGACTAGAGGTGTTGAAATGTCCCAGGATCAGCCTCTTGGAGAAGGTGATTATGCTGATATACAAAGACAATATTTATATGATAACCAAACCTTAATTCTATGCCACATGGCAGGCATGAATGCATAGGACAGAACTGAGGAAGCAAGGAAGAATATTGAATCAGTTACAAAAGTTATACAAGGCCCAAAAATCCTTCACAAATTTCTTACAAAGGCTATCTTCAGCAGTAAATAGAATGATACCAAATTCAGAAGTTAGATAGATAATAATTGAATCTTTGGCTTTTAAGAATGCTAATGCAGCATGCAAGAGGGTAATCAGGCAATAGCCTGACCAGCACCCTTGGAGGATTGCATCAGGGACACAATTAATATTGAGTCTCATGACCATGATGATATGTAGGTATAAGAGATGATGTCAAGAGCTTTGAGGAAAAATAATAATGCCAGATGCTTTAATTGCAGTAAACAAGGCCACCTATAAAAAGACTGTAAATAAGTTGTTCCTAGACACAGTATTTTTTCAAGGAACAATGGCAACAGAATGCCCCTCCCTTCTGTATTATGCAGAAGGTGTGGTAAAGGTAAACAGTGGGCTAACGAATGTAGATCAACAAAGGGACAGACAAAGTAATCTTCTGCCTTTGCCATCGGAAAACTTCCTAAGGGGTCTCTTGCAGGCCCCCACAGCAAATTCAGTTCAGCCCTTTCCTGCCATCATAGAATAAACCCCTTCTCAGAGCAATTAAATAACCAAATGCCTATTGTAATAAACCAGGCTGCTTGAGGTGATAGAACAGCTACAGCAGAGAGAACAGGAAATTCAGGAGAAACCATAAAGCAATTTTTTGCAAAGTTCTATAAATGAAAAAAGACCAAAATTAAAAATACAAATAAATGACATTTTTCTTGGAAGGTTTAGTAGACACAGGTGTGGATGTGAAAATAATTGCACCAGATTTTGGCATCCAAATTGGCCTCTTCAGAAGGTAAATATTCAGCTGTTAGGGATTAGAACATTATCTCAAGTGAAACAGAGTGGAAGATGGTTCGAATGTATAGGGCCAAAAGGACAGAGAGGAAAATTAAAGCATATGTGGCTAATATAGCTATGAATTTATTGGGCCGTGATCTATTACAACAATAGAATACCCAGATTAACATTCCTCCAACCTCAGAATGAACCATAAACTAACACATGTTTCTGAGAGAAATATTAGGAGGTGTTATTATAAAGAACAATCACCAGCCATCCAGATTTTACAAGAACAGGGCGCAACAACTGCTGATCTTTCAAAGATACCAACAGCTCTACCTTTAAAATGGTTAACAGACAAGCCTCTATAGGTTCAGCAATGGCCTTTAATGACAAACTACAGGCTTTAGAAAAGCTGGTTCAAGAGCAGTTAAGTGTTCAGCATATTGTGAAGAGTCAATCAGCCCTTGGAATTCTCCTGTATTTGTTATTAAAACAAAATCTGGTAAATGGAGAATGGTAACAGACCTTAGAGCAATTAACAAGGTAATTCAGCCAGTGGGCTCTCTACAATCTGGAATTCCTTTGCCTACTCTGTTACCTAAAGGATGGCCTCTTACAGTTATCAATTTAAAAGACTGTTTCTTCTTAATATCCTTACAAGAAAACAACAGAGAAAAATTTGCCTTCATGGTGCCTACTTAAAATAATTCTCAGCCAGTTAAGAGATATCAATGGAGGGTTCTCCCACAGGGAAAGTTAAATAGCCCAACCCTCTGCCAATATTTTGTATGACAGCCATTGGAAGTAATACGTAAACAATTTCCTAAATCTATAATTTATCATTACATGGACAATATTTTACTAGCTGACTCAAATGCAGATACTTTAGAAAGAATATTTGAAGAAGTAAAGAAAATTTTGCCTTGTTGGGGATTACAAATTGCTCCTTAAAAAAATACAAAGAGGAAATTCTGTTAATTATTTAGTATATAAAATAGGGCTACAAAAAATTAGACCCCAAAAGGAACAAATTAGGAGAGATCTATTACAGACTCGTAATGACTTTCAAAAATTATTTGGAGATATTATCCATCTATGAACTGTTGTTGGGGTAAAAAATAATGAACTGAGTAATTTGTTCATAACCTTAGAAGGTGACAAGGCCTTAAACAGTCCAAGGGAATTATCAGCTGAAGATGAGAGAGAATTGGCTTTGGTGGAAAAGAAAGTACAGGATGCTCATGTGGATCATGTGGATCCAAAACTTGATTGCATTCTGGTTATTTTACCCTCTAAGCATTCTCCTACAGTAATTCTAATGCAGAGGGAAGATATTATATTGGAATGGATATTTCTACCAAATAAACAGAGTAAAAAATTAAAAACTTATGTGGAAAAGATCTCTGACTTGATTTTAAAAGGAAAATTGAGACTGTGTCAATTAGCAGGATACACCCAGCAGAATTTGTCATACCTTTAACTAAGGAGGACATTGTCAAATTATGGGCAGAAAGTGAACCTTGGCAAAGAGCTTACAGTAATTTTTTGCGAGAGATTAACAGCAAATATCCCAAAAGCAATAGAATTCAACTTATAAAGAGAGCTGATAGCATTCTGCCTTGCATTGTATGGGAAATACCCATATCTGGAGCCCTTACATTTTATACAGATGCAAACAGACAAGGAAGGCAGGTTAGAAGTCAGAAAATTTAAGTAAAGTGGTTCAACGTCCTTATAATTGGGTTCAAAATTCAGAAATGTATGCTATTCTGATGGTATTAATGGGTTTTTCAGAACCTCTCAACATATGATTCTCAGTATGCTGAAAGAGTGGTCTTACATATTGAGACGGCAGAAATTATCCATGATGAGTCATAAATAAACAAATAGGATTCATGCTTTTCTCAAGGCAGTGAGCTCTTTCTGTCACTAGACTGAGTTGCTAGCATTTGTAAAACAGGGCTGCCACACACATTTGATCATTTCTTCAGTTAAATATATATTTTATATTGTATTATATAGTTATTGTTTTTCTTATATTAGTTATAACTTTTATTATTTTTTTAATTAGAAAAAAGGGGAAATGTGGTGATATATTGTGTCTCCCAATATACTGTGGCTCATGGTTTTAGAAGATGAAATACCCAAGCTTTTGTGGTGACATATGATATGAGAACAAGCAAGAATGGTGAACAGTAACTGAGGAAATGATCAAATGTGTGTGTCAGCCCTGTTTTATAAATACTAGCAACTCAGTCTAGTGAGAGAAAGAGCTCACTGCCTTGAGAAAAGTATGAATCCTATTTATGTATTTACTTATGTATTTATTTATTTATTTATTTATTTATTTATTCATTTATTTATTCATTTAGTGTGTGTGTGTGTGTGTGTGTGTGTGTGTGTGTGTGTGCGCGCGCATGCACGCGCGTGAGTATGCTTTGGAGCTTGTGTTGAGGTCAGAGGGCAGCTTTTGAAGGTCAGTTCTCTCCTTCTGCTGTGTGGGTCCCAGGGATTGAACCCAGGTTGTTAGGCTTGGCAGTGAGCACCTTTACCTGCTGAGCCATCTCACGGCCTGCATTACCTTTAAGACACTTAGCACTACTCATTTGGAAATCAACATGGATTGTGGTAGGGACAAACTATGGACCAAGATGGGGTCCACAGGACATGGGGTTCTGCTTGCTATTGCCTCAGTAAGTCCAAAGATTTGATTTTGCTGAAATGGCCTCCAGTCCACTCCAAGGCATGGATGTTTCTTTCAGGACTGTCCTCCTGAGTGGGTCTTACTGCCCTGATACTGTGTGACCCTCTAGGCCTCAGGAACACAAGGTTTCATGGGGTGCAGAGGCAGAGCCTAACTTGAAACATGACAGATGTTGCACATGGCCTGTTGTCAGAGAGGAGCAGTAGGGCTCATCTTCCTTTTGTATGAGTATTGTGAAGTGAGCCAGAGAATCCAGCCCTGACAGGTTCCTTGAACTCCAGCAAGTGAGACATGGTCCATATAATATGTCAGAGGCAAACATGAACTCTTGACTCCAATCAGCTACCCTCCACTGTAACATCAAGCCAGAACAAGGTACCAGTCCAAAGACAGAAAGTACAATCTGACAAGGAGTGCCCCAGTATTGCTCTAGGTCCTGCTAGCAGCCCTCCTCATGAACAGAATACCCCATTCTTTGGGGGCAATTGAACTTGGGGCCTAGTTATTCAGGGTACAGTGGGAACTGATCTGGGATTAGGTGGTTTCAGAGGTCTCATATTAGCAACAGGATCACTTCACAGCCACCCAGGGATGAGTGTTTTACAGTTTCAAGCCTTTCTTTTTCTGGTCCAGTCTCATTTGTGTTTCACAGCAAACTTCTGAAATCCCACTAGGAGGGAGCCATTCAGGCACTACCAAGCTCCCTGAGTAGGTGGGATTGCAGCAGCCTGTCTCCTTTTGAGGTGACCATGTCTGTACCCTAATGTCCTTCAAAATGCAATTTTAATTAGCTAGCCAAAATTTCTCCTGAAAAAAAGATCAGAGGATTCAAAGGGGTTGTGGGTGGGAGACAAGGCTATTTTTTGCTGCTGGCTGCACACAACTCCTCACACTTGAAATATGCCCAGGAGTTTGTTCTGGATAACAGGATCTGGCTCTTGGAGGTGCTTGGTACACAACAATCTGCTGACCAGTGAGCCTCAGCCCAGGGGTAAGTTAGGGAGGTGGTACCCTATGTCCTGGTATTGGCTTCAGTTACAAGCATCAGAAGTGAGAAGCCACAGGTGCCATGGGAAGACACCAAGGCCAGCCCTGCCCACACCTCTCTCTGATCAAGGCCCAGCTCCTGGGTGGCAGGGAAGTGAATTCATTGGTGAAAGCTTTCTGTACCCTGATGGTAAGCCTCTCTACTGACACAAACTGAATTAATAATTAAAAGTCCAGGTTTAATGAATAAAACATTCCTGGATGATTTTTCAGCTCCCAGAAAGGATATGGGGAGAAGAAACCAAAAAACCACATGGCCGTTCTCTGGGTGGACAGTTTAAATACCCTATAGGTGGGGTCTTGAGCAACTCTGGGGGAGAAACTGCCATTTGCCAGATTTTCTGAGATGGGACAAGGTTTGGAGAGAGAGAGATTGGGGAGGAAGGGTTGAGGTGGAGCTTCCACCTGAACATCCCAGACTCCTTGGATATATGGGTGCCAGTTCATAGCAGGCTGTAGCGTGAATTCTAATTGGTCTTAATAATAAAAACCTGGAGCCAGATATCGGGGTAAATGCTGAAAGATCAGAGAAGCCAAAGTCACTTCCTACTTCCACAACTTCTCAGACTGAAAAGGCCGAGCTTAAAAAGATGATAAATGGCACTGGTGGTGGCACTGGTTACTGTGTGGAGAGGTCACAGTCACGACAGAAACCTGTGTTAGTTTTTAGAGCTTTATTAGGAGGGAAAGGGGGGAGGAGAAAGAGGAGAGCCAGGCCTGGAGAGAGAAAAAAACGGTGGGAGGGGGAAGGAGTAGAGCAGAGCAGGGAGAGAGCAGGGAGAGAGAGAGAGAGAGAGAGAGAGAGAGAGAGAGAGAGAGAGAGAGAGAGCGCAGAGAAAGAGAGTGTGGGGTCTGTATCCAGCTTTTTAAGGTGCATATGTAGTCACCAGCGCCTCTTGATGACATAAGATGCAATACCCCAAGCTGACATGTACATGAGTGAGGGCAGGATGCCAACAGAGCTCCTCTCTCTATTCCACCTTATCACTTCCTGTCTCCTGTCTGTACAGACCTCCAGACCTCTATAGCTAACTAATGGCTAGCTCCACCCTCTGGTCTTCAGGCAAACCTTATTTGTTAGAGCAAAACAAAATATCACCACATTTTCCCCTTTTTCTCTAAAATAAAAAGATTATAACTAATATAAGAAAACTATATACAGTAAATACAATAACTATATATAGTATATATTACAATAATTACATCAGCAATGTCTATTCCATTAACATTTGACAAATTCAGAAAAAATACTCTATTATCTAGCCTATCTTGGTGAGTCCAAAGGGTTGTACCTAATTCACTTTCTATTCTGACTTTCATTACCACAACTATCTTTTAATGTCTCTCAACCCTATACACTTTACACCCCTTTAGTGAGTTTCTTTTCTGAATCTGGTAATGAGCAAAACTGTGATTATAACTATAACTACAAAGTCTTGAGCTCCCTCAGAGACCAAAGAAGGAAATAATGTTACCCAAGTAAGCAAGAAGTACAAACAAGCAACTTCCAAAAAATATGAGAAATGTCAGAAACAACTGGCTGCCTGGAGAGTCATCCAAGGTTACTCTGTAACATTGGGGCATCCATCTTCAGCCTACAGGCCTAGAATACCTGACAGACTTTTCTGTGAAGCAGGATATTCTGAAGGGCTTTTGGAACTCAATATCCTGTGGAGTTTGTTGCAGATAGGCTGCAAGAGAAAAATCCTAAACTTGCTCAGAGGCTTGAAGAAAGGAAAACCTAGCTGGCAGGGTAGGGACTCTGGCCATGTGCAGCTCCGGCCTGTGCCAGTGGCTGCAAAGCCACCAACAGGCAGATTTTTCTTGAATTTGTGCCCCACGAATTGGACGCCAAACGTAGTGTGAATTCTAATTGGTCTTAATAATATAAACCTGGAGCCAGATATTGGGGTAAATGCTGAAAGATCAGAGAAGTAAAGCAGCCAAAGTCACTTCCTACCTCCATGACTTCTTAGACCAAAAAGGGCCGAGCTCCTGTCTCCATCCCACCTTATCGCTTCCTCTCTTCACCCAGCCATATCACTTTCTGTCTCCTGTCTATACAGACCTCCAGACTTCTATGGTTAACTAATGGCTAGCTCCACCCTCTGATCTTCAGGCAGGCTTTATTTGTTAGAGCACAAACAAAACATCACCATATCTAGCTACTTCCCATGGGACATGGGGAGGGAGATTCAGAGAGTCAGTGGGCTCACACTCAGCCACAGGTTTGGGTGAAGAAGCATTTAGTTAGCTACCATCCTGGAGAATCTGTTTCTTGAGGAAGCAGAGAAGGCAAGTTACTAGGAGAAAAAATAGATTATTATCATCTGTCTTATGAATGGAACTAGTTATAGGGAGAGTGAAGACTGTCAGCAAGAATGGAACAGAGATGTGTCCTGGTTGTGCTGACATAGATGAATGCACGAGGCAGAAGAGCGGACAGGCCCTTCATTGGGACATTTTGGAAAGCTGGAGGGTAGAGGATCCCAGCTGCTGGACAGACAATGTATCCTGGATAGGTGCCTGCTTGAGCCTGGAAAGATGGTACCAGCTTTCATGTCCCAGGAGCTTGGCAGCCAAAGGGGTGGTAGAGGACCATGGTGTAGAGTCTTGTCCATTGGGGCTTGAGAGACTTAGGAGCTAGCTGTTGGAGGAGTACTCAGTGCCCCGGGGATAGTGGGACAGGCTCAGGGGCAGTTGGAGCCATTGATGTGGGGGCTGAGAGAGAGCTGTCAGCATGTGAGTGGAGAAGGGACCTCAGAAAGAAGAGGTAGGGAAGGTACCTGGTCAGTGAAGGAGTTTGGGTTGGAAGGTGGTGATTGAGGAAGAAGGGCCTTCCATAAAGGACCTCAAAGGGGCTCAGGCCTATAAAAGAGCATAGGGTGGCCTGGAAGTCGGTAAGAGCAATCGGGAGAAGGAATGGCCAAGATAGCCTGAATTCAATAAAGAACATGGCAAGCTGTTGTTTGATGAGTCCATTGGCTGTCTCAACCCTTTCCAATGATTGTGGATGGTAGGGGATATGGAGCTTCCAGGAAATGTGAGCTTCTTCCTACAGGAATTCCATGACCTTGGAAGTGAAGGCTGGGTCGTTGTCCATTTGTATGGTCTGTGGCACACCAAATCAAGGGATGATGTGATCCAGGAGTTAACTATGGGAGTGCCCCTGGTAGTGAAGAAGTACCTTATCTTCCAAAGGACAGAATGGGTATGGGCTATTTAAAAGGCTTATTTAGAGTCAGTACAGATGTTAGCCCATTGACCCTTGGCTATCTGGAGTGCTCTGGTCAAGATGATTAATTTGGTCTTTTGTGAAGAGGTCCCCATTGCCAGGCAGGTTGCTTCTATTGTTTTAGTGGAAGTGACCACTGCATAGGCCACCTGGAGGTTTCCTGATCTGTCTATAAGAGA